>NW_020172361.1:0-1320 GCF_003031525.2 Neophocaena asiaeorientalis asiaeorientalis
TGAAACCTGGGAAGGTTTTGGCTTATGTGGTCCTACCATCCAAGGATAGTAAGAGATCTTCTTCAGTTACAGCAGATTTGGGGCAACTGGCCCAGCTGCCTGCTCATCTTGTCATGTGTGAATCAGGAGGGCAAGAACTTGCCTCTTAGGTCAGTGTGTCCATAGTGTTCATCTCTGTTTCTCCAACACTTAGCACAGAGTGAGGGCGCCAGAGTACTGTTGAATGAAGGGGGCGTGGCTCCCTCTGTTGGTGGTGAGACCCCCAGCCCCTCCCTGTACAAAGTCTAGGTGAGATGGGGGCAGGGGCAGGATAAAGGGAGAAGGAATTCAGCTGATACTCTTCCTCCTCCCCTCTAACTTCCCCCACTCAGATCATCTAACTGTTTTTCTACAATATCCTCTCCTAATTTTCTTTTAACACAGTTAATTTTAGCCAAAAGTCATCCCTGTAAAAACATCAGGACGTAGAAGTAGGGCTGATTCAGTGTGAGTTGTCTTTCATTCCTGAGAACTGTCCTTTAACCCAATTCTCTTAAGATTGTTTCTGGATATATTTTGGTGATTCAGTGACTTACATGATGTGATTTCAGACTGATATAGTTTAATGTAGCTGCACACATCTGAATATATATATGTATATATTTTATAATAGAGCTAATATGTATTTCCATAAAGCAGAAGAAATGGCTCTAAATGAATGTGATAGGAAAGAGAATTATGACCACCAAATTATGATTTTTCTCAAGCCTGCTTTCAAAATTATTTCTGAACCAAATAATTCTGAAACTATATAAACAAAAGCCACTACGAACTGAGACAAAAAATGTTTTTATATAATTATACAAATTAAAGGCCCTATGAATGTTTGCCATTTATTTTAGCATCATGCTGCCATGCAGGTGGACTAGGTTGACAGATTAAATGCAGAATTACAGTTTCCCCAAATCCTGATGCCCTGTAGAGATTTATCTTTGTGAAAATTGATCAGTCAAGCCTTTCTGCTAGATAGAGTAAGGGAATAATGAAATGTGCGTGCTATCAATGCACAGTCTGAGGATTGAGAAAGGAACGTGTATTTATAAAAAATGAGGTTAAAAAAAAGCTTCTGAGGGCTTCCCTGGTGGCGCAGTGGTTGAGAGTCCGCCTGCTGATGCAGGGGACACGGGTTCGTGCCCCGATCTAGGAAGATCCCACATGACGCGGAGCGGCTGGGCCCGTGAGCCATGGCCGCTGGACCTGCGCGTCCAGAACCTGTGCTCCGCAACGGGAGAGACCACAACAGTGAGAGGCCCGCGTACTGCAAAAAAAAAAAAAAAAAAA
>NW_020172361.1:11221-259146 GCF_003031525.2 Neophocaena asiaeorientalis asiaeorientalis
TATATATATCCATGCCTCACTCTCTCGCTTTGTCACAGCTTACCCTTACCCCTCCCCATATCCTCAAGTCCATTCTCTAGTAGGTCTGCGTCTTTATTCCTATCTTACCCCTAGGTTCTTCATGACATTTTTTCCCCTTAAATTCCATATATATGTGTTAGCATACGGTATTTGTCTTTCTCTTTCTGACTTACTTCACTCTGTATGACAGACTCTAGGTCTATCCACCTCATTACAAATAGCTCAATTTCGTTTCTTTTTATGGCTGAGTAATATTCCATTGTATATATGGCACTGCTTTAAAAAGCAAACAATCTCAAACTACAATGAGATTGTTCGCTTTTTAAAGTAGTGCTGTATTTGCAAAGTAAACAGGAAACCCTTTGCAAATATGGTGGAAACGAAAATGCTTGTTTTGTTTCAAGGTTGAGTGGAAACAATATTAAGAGAGGAGTGGCAAGACTGACTTTGACTGTGGACTGTATTTGAATTAATTTTTTAATATAGACATTCGTTTCTTTTTGTTCATACAGTGGGGCAGGCTGCAGAAGATGGGAGTGGAGTGGACCTTTTTCCTTCTTCTTCTCTCATCTGTCCCTTCCTCTCATTAGCCCCTGGTTCAGTCATGAGAACTAAGTAAAGTCAGACAGACAATGTGCTTTCCCCTGTGTCTAAAACTGATTCAAGTTGGGAATAAGTAGCAGAGTTAGAATATTTGTTTGCCATACTACAAGCAATATAAGGATCAAGATTTTGGGTTCCAAGTCTGGAGAGATCTGATAATCTAAGTTTTTATGAATCTCTGTGAAATATGAAATCAAGCTTATTTTATTAGTCCATCAAACTAAAGTTTTGTCTAATTATACATGTAAGTAGAATAAGTAAGTTGTCAAATTCCATTTCCAAAGAGACCACAGCATTAACGTGGGTACAGTGTTTTAATGTAAGATTTTTTTTTTTTTTCTTGCGGTACGCGGGTGTCTCACTGTTGTGGCCTCTCCCGTTGCGGAGCACAGTCTCCGGACTCGCAGGCTCAGCGACTGTGGCTCACGGGCCCAGCCGCTCCGCGGCACGTGGGATCTTCCAGGACCAGGGCACGAACCCACGTCCCCAGCATCGGCAGGTGGACTCTCAACCACTGCGCTACCAGGGAAGCCCTAGTTTTTAACTTTTTATCAGGAAAAATATTTTAAATATAAAGAAGAGAGAACAGTAAACAGAGTCTCCATAGTTGCTGTATGTATTGTTTGCTAAATATTTTAAGATAAATTAGAGATGTGACATTTCACTCCTAAATACTTCCATAGGAAACTTTTATCCCTAATTAATAACAAGACATACATGTATAAGTGCTGTGTACATTGTCATACGGAGGAAGAAACAGAGCTTGATGATTAAGACATTATACTGTGAAGGCCCACTGCCTGCATCTGAGGCCCATCTCTGCCCATTTTCTAGCTTTGTGATATCGGCAGAGTCACCTAAAGTCTCTGCGCTTCACTCTTTTGGTCTGAAAAATAAAGGTAATGTGATACCTACCTCATACTGTTACAGTGAAAATTAAATTAGTTAACACATATAAAGAATTTAGAGCATTCCCTGTCTTACAGTAGGCAATCCAGAAATGTTAGTGAGTATAATTTTAAAAATAATTATTAATATTACTACAATACATTTAATATTGATTTGAAGTGATTTGAGTTCCAAATGGAACACGTTTATGTGTGGATGTGTTAACAATAATTGAAGGGTACTAGTTTGACCTCTTTCATTTTATTGTTATGAATATCCTTACATTTGTGTGAAAAACTTAAGAAAATGCGTAACGAAATAAAAATCAGAATCTTCAGAAAACGTTTAGAAATAAATGTGACCTCAGTGCAAAAATTTGCCTTGAAATCCTTGTAGGTTTTATATATCTGGGTTTGAAAAGATAATTAAATGTCAAGATAAAATGGAAAAAAAAGCTAATAATGCAACAGTTATTTATGAAATTCCACATTCATGTTCTCTTTAGTTTTGAAATTTATTTAGGTTCTTGTTTAGGTTTTTAGAGACATCTGTCCCAATAAATCCTTAACTTCCCTAAAGATGTAGTGAAGCAGATTCCCCAGAAGATTTCAGTTGTGCCAGCAAGCAGCACTATTTTCTTAATTCCCAAAGCAAGCAAAGAGAAAGCAGATCGTTACAAACTCTTATTAACCTAATTCTAAGACCTATGTTTCAGACTGAAATCCAAATGAAATAAATTCAGCCCAGAATTCCCATGTCAATAACTTGATTTATTTGCTACGTTTTATTATATTGATCATGCTAAAAATTTGACCTTTCTGGGACATTTGGCTAGTCTGCTGAATTCCCTTGCATATTTATGTTGCTATTTATTTTCTTACCAGTCTTGTCTACATTAAAACTTATTCCAACATAATGTCCTATCTAAATGTCTTCTTAAAAGCCTAATCATTCATGATTTTATTTTATTTTGTAGAAATAAATCAGTGTGTTTCTAGAATGAACCAATAGGGATATGTATCAGACAGCGACGACTCTGTTCTAATTATTAAAGAAAGAAAGTCTAGGTTTCTTTGGCAGCCTTTGTTTTTGGCGGTACGTGGGCCTCTCACTGCCGTGGCCTCTCCCGTTGCGGAGCACAGGCTCTGGATGCACAGGCTCAGGGGCCGTGGCTCACGGGCCCAGCCACTCCACGGCACGTGGGATCTTCCCGGACTGGGACACGAACCCGTGTCCCCTGCATCGGCAGGCGGACTCTCAACCACTGCGCCACCAGGGAAGTCCTCTTTGGCAGCTTTTTTAAAAAAACTGTCTAATAGTATACAGCCTTTATTTCAGGCTCTGCTAATGACTATTGTTGAATCCTCAAATAGGAGATGGCATAGAGATAGAATATTAATTGCTTCTGTATAGTAAATGGTACAGAGTTACCTTTTTGTGTGTGTGCATCTAAAATAAGTGGTATAAATATTTTCAATGCTATATGTTTGGATTGGATTATAATAGTAATTAACATATGTATACTTATTCTATACTAGAAAGTAAATGCTTTGCAGGTAATGTTATGTTTAAAGTTCACACTCGTCCTTTGTGGCAATACTATTATTTTCATGATATCCAGAAAAGATAAGTAAAATTTAGTGAGCTTAAGTGACTTGTCCGCTGTCACACATGTGGGATTTGGTAGTGCAGGGAACTGAATGCAGTGCAGTCCGTGTGATCCACAGCAGGAGCCGTGTGTCCCTGTGCTGTGCTACACTGCCTATTCCGTGGGCCCCCATGGGGGACGGGAGAAGGCCATGTGATGGAACTGTTGTAAATCAAGGCTTAAGATTAAAGGTTTTGAAGATGGTTTTGGTTTAAAATTTTAATTTATTATACCTATCCATCATTCTGTCCGTATTTAATTTTGATGTATGTGGCTTGTACTTATCCAACCAGCTTCATCATTGACAGTTGTTAGTTGACAGTGACTTGCAGTAGGTAAAATAAAATCGCTGTGATTAAAAAGATTGTTAGACTTTAAATCATAAATCTTCAGTGAGCTGATCCATCATTCCTAGTGATACTTACCATGGAGACCTTAAAATTAATGCATGCACCCTTGTGTGAAATATATAGCCATATTAGGATTCATTGGGGGGGAAAACTGTTAAAACTAATAAAAAGGAAGATAAGATTAGATTCCATTTCTTCTAGGAATAGCGCCGTATGTTTTTTGGGCCTTCTTCCAAAACTTTTGAGTCTATTTTTGTAATGCTTTGTGCGCTTGGGCATGTGCTGCTTTTGCAAGGATAGTTAAAACGTTGGTCCTCAGCTGCTTTGGGGTGGTGGCATGCATAATTCTCTTTTAGATTCCACATCCATTTCTTCCTTTCCAGAGGCTGGTGTATGGTGTATTTATTTAGAACTCACTGAATATTCACTGTTTGGAAAGTTGGGTGGCATTATGTGGGCATTATAAACTCACCCTCTGTACAGCATTGGGTAAACAGAGATATGGGGACTGGACTATTTTGAATGGTATCTTCAACCTTTTTTTGCTTGCACATGCATGTCAGTTAAAAAAATGCACCTCTCAATATAACAATATTTACTTATAAATTCTCTCTATATACTACTGAACTAATATGCTGAGAAACCTCCCAAGAGACATCTAAAATTTTAAGATAAGTGAAATTTTATGAAGTATTGGTTTAAGTGGCATTTGACATTAAAAATCACCAGAAAAAAAGTATAGTTCTTTTCTAGATGCTTAGTTATTGAATGCCTTTAATTATGATGCCTTCATAATGCCATAGGAAATATCTCAACAGCCCATATGAACACAGGACATTGTTACCGATCTAGTAAATCTAAATCTATATTTATGATAATCTTCTTGATAATATTAACTTTTTTGACCAACTTGCCGGTTGAACTAATTGAGTCACTTTTCTATCTGGTAATGAGACTGAAGAAGAGCTAGTGCTGGGAATAGAAGCATCATCTCTGTCATTCTCTTATTGTTCAGTGCAACTTCCATTACTAGAATTTCAACTTCAATCATTGTTCATTTCAGAAATCTTTTAAAGCTGGTAGCACGTATGGAGTAGGTTAAACCCAAGAAAATAATAAGTAAATTTACATATAGAGTGAAGAATAGTACATTGAAAGGGACTGTGTAAGGGAGAAGGTGGCTCATTGTCAGTATGTGGGGTTTCCACTTTCTCCTTGTGGTACCTGGAGGATGACAGATGACTTGAGACCAACCCACACACAGTAAGGCCAGGGGAGAGGGAATACTAAGGTCACTCTTTTTGGTAAATATTACTAAACTTTAATTTTTTTCTTATTTCATTTGCTAGAAATGGGTATAACTGTAAGTTCTAATGTTCTCTTCCACCCTTCCAGTGAATTTCTTTGGAGACCACTGACGCATGGTGTGTTCATTTTTATTTAAGTTCTTCTCAAAAAGATGGCCTTGACTGTCACTTGAGTGAAGTAATCGAAATAATTCAACTCGTGAAGTGGAAGTGAAAAGCCCAGCTAATGTTCTAACCCATGTTCACCTACACATTGTCTGTTTGATTGATATCTATAGCTCTGTGCTTTGAATGCATTGCCCTAAATTAAAATGTAAATTCTTAGGGTCAAGGGGTTTGGATACCAAAAGAGTCTTTTGGTCAGTGGTCTCCAAAGGAATTCACTGGTGGAAGAGAACATTAGAACTTACAGTTATACCCACTTCTAGCAAATGAAATAAGAAAAATATTAAAGTTTACTAATATTTACCAAAAGGAGTCTTTATACCAGCCTTTCATCATTTACATGTTCTTGCAGTTACTTGGCATTAAAAAAAAAAAAGCCTTGGAAACAATTTGCTTTTAGTTCATAGATTTCAGAATGAGAATTTTCAGAGCTAGAAGGAGGTTTACAGATCTTGTTACCCTCTGTTCCTTAAAAAAAAAAAAAAATCTGAGAAACCATAGCAAGGACACACAGAGTTGTACACAGAGTTGAAAAGAGATTGAGAAGCTGGGTTCCTGACTGAGGCGCTGTCTGTCCATTCACCGGACTGCTTCTGGTGTTTGTCCTTGCTTCATGCTGAAGTAGAAAAAGCATGAGTCTGGGGACTAGGAAACAGTGATTCAAGTTTATTTATTCACTCAACAAATGTTATAAATAGGGCAAGCAGATACAGTTCTAAGCGATTTGCTAGGTGCTAGGGCCACAACCGAGCGATGTCAATGAGGCCTCTTGCCCTCGTGGTGATTATATTTTAGTGTAGTGAGATAGCAAACATGGGGCAAATAAAAAATTTGATAGCGTTTTTACGCATCCATATATCCTCAAACACCATTTAGAATATCAAAGTGTTGATGCCAAATTTCTGATTTTAATAAAGAGAATTCTGATCATTTAATGAGCATTGTTGCATTACTGATTTTTAAAAGATACCTGAAAAAAAAATGTAGTAAAATTATTGCTTCCAAAGTTAAGTTGGCACAATCTGTGCAAGATAGAATTGAAACAAAAGTCAACCGCACCAACACAGTTACATAACCAATCTTTATCCCTTCCTTTGACATTTTATACAAAATTATTATTTTATAGTCTTTATCTTGAAAGGGATGTCCTGCCATCTAGATACATAAATTTTATCAATGTTAAGATATATCCTAGGTTTATATCTTAGGATATGACTTAAATTTTGCATGTTAAGCAGTACAGTAAATGTTTGACAAACCTTAATGTGAAATTCTATAAAATCAGTAATGTCTGCATTGCTCTGAATGTAATAAATGAAGTGTAATGTTTTCAGTATTCTGTGGGGGATAATTTAGATGGGAGAATCTCCAAGAGAGTATTTTTCAACTGCGATCTGAAGAGTGAACTGACACTATGAAAAAAGACCAGGGAGCAACCTACCAGACAAAAGGAATAGCAGACCGAAGGACGTTAAACCAGGAAGAGCATAATGTGTGTGAGGACCAGAAAACAGTCCAATGTGGCAATGAGCAAGGGAAGGCAGGGCAGGAGATCTGGATGAGGAGTCAGGCTGGAAATAGATCTTTCAGAGTCTTATGGGCCATAGAGAGATTTTCATTTCTTTGTAAGTATGGTGGGATCTTGGCGTCCTGGACTCCAGGCTTTTTTTTTTTTCTGGTACACAGGCCTCTCCCTGTTGTGGCCTCTCCCGTTGTGGAGCACGGGCTCCAGACGTGGCCATGGCTCACGGGCCTAGCCGCTCCACAGCATGTGGGATCTTCCTGGACTGGGGAACGAACCCGTGTCCCCTGCATCGGCAGGCGGACTCTCAACCACTGCGCCACCAGGGAAGCCCCTCCAGGCTTTTTTTTTACTGTATATTAGTTGTAAGGTGTTAGTCAATCTTTGCCTCAGGTATCAAGGGAAAATAATTGATCTTTCTACCTTCCAAAGTTTTTTTGTTTAACCTGTTTTGTCCTGACAGTATTTTTTAAAGTATATTTGTCTGTCATAATCTTCATAATATGAAAATTTGCTTTTAATTTTTTAACAAATAGATTGGCCCCACTGAAATGGTTTCCTTTCCTAATATAATATATACCACTATATGGTTTCCGGAGGGGTGGGGCGGGTGCTTGAATTGAACTTTCAGACTATCTGAAATCACATAGTGCTTTTCATAGGCAAGACACCATTTCACAGTCCCTTAGCAGAGAAAATACCCTATCAGCCACTCCCCAAAATTTAGGTTACATATTTATGTCTAAAAAAGATATGTATATATATGTTCAGAGTATCACATCCCTTTCTAATGCTGATAATTTGAAATTTTCATACTACTCGTAGAGTTTAAACCAGCCCTCAGTCCTTGTCATCACACTTACCTGTATTGTGACATTGTGATGGCTCTCATGCTCATTGAGGGCTAGATTCTGAGATAGGTGATTCACACGCATTCCTCCATCATGCAAACTAAAAATTCATCAGTTTTATTTTGAGGATGTCCTCAGATTCTGTATTCCACCTTATTAAGTCGTTATTGTAATCTTTATCAGCAACCTCAATACATTTTATTTAAGGAATGCCTCTTTTTGCTTTTAAATTTTAATGAACAAGTTCTTGCAGTGATCAGTATCCGTTTTTGACTTATTTTAGTTGTTTTATGTGTTTCAAATTCATAGTTGTCTTTGATTCGCTTCGTCATATTAGAAAATGTATATTTTTTTGCTCTAATATCACCTATGTATTTTTTAACTTGCTATCTTTCTCTGTGTATTGCAGTTTCAGTTGCTTACTGTTCCCCTACCTCCAAAGTCTGCTTATTTCAGACTGTTTCTTCCTTCTCTTTTATATATCATAATTAATAGTAGAAGAATATGCAGAGACTTAACAGTAGATCTATTTCTTCAAGTTTCTTCTGACCACTAATGTTATGTTTATTTTTCATGTTAACTGTAAAACATTCTTAATATATTGAGTAAATTGTCTCCGAGGAATTAATGCTATAGTTTTTCCATAGGGTAAATCTAAGCAGCTAAAACATTTTAGCTACTTGAAGAACTGGAGAAATCTTCTCAGTTCATAAAAAAAAAATCTCTTTATTTCCTCATCAAATATATAATGATTAGCTGAACTCATATGTTTTTTCAAAGGACAATATGTCTGTTCATTAAATTATAATTAAAAATTGTTGTTTTCTTATTGTTATGATTCAGTAAAGCAAATGGACAAATATTATATTTAAGCCCTTAGTGTCATGTATTCAGTGTCATCCAACTCATATTTCCTTTTCAGTTCTAGTCATCCACTCAGTGTGTCTCTGAGTCACAGCATCCTCAAGGAGAAAAATAGCAGCTTAAACCAATTAACTCAGGAGACTCAACAGTGCTCTTATTGCCACTGTAACTGGACTCATTATTTACTATTCAGCCTGGCCTCACACCCTGACCAGAACAACTATAATTGGCTGAAAGCTCAGCACCTTTTTCTCTATTTATTATTCATTAATTGGGCATGGACAGCTGCAGCTGCTTTGATGAATCTCCACTTCTAATTGATGCATGTGATTTACTAAAAAGGAGGCTTTCCTATGTGTGGGTAAGAACTGGTAACCAGCTTACATTGCAGTGGTGAACTAGTGGCTACGGAAGCAACCTTATTTTTTAATCCATAGAGTAGATACCAACATGTCAGTATAGCAGCCTTTTCCGCCTTGCTGGCTGTATGAAAGTCTATTGTAAATATAATACATCCATGATAGTTATTTACATTGGAGGATAATATCATACGTAAAAGCATATTGTGTATCCAAAATTTTGTTTGATATTGGGAATACAATTGAGACTAAAAATTTCAAGAATCAATAATGTGTATGTTGTGAAAGTTGTAAAGCCCTCTTGTAAACAACATCTGTGAAATAGTTGTAAAAAAGAAAAGGATGTATTTGGAGGTGGAAGTTTTAAAATATACTCATATACACTGTGGAGAATTGTATACAAGTCTGTAGTCTCTGGTTATTGAAGAGTTTGGTTCATTACACAAGAACACGTTCATTTACCCCCTTCACTAGTGGGATAAAAATACCAATTGTGATGCCCCTGCAGAGGGTCTCAGCTCTTATTTAGTATCAACTAATTTTCTCGCAGTTTTGTGAGATACACAAAAATTAGAGAGCAGGGGGAGGTAAACCTAAGCATAATGTGATTGTGAGCAAAGTTTCTCAGTGAGCATGTTCAGCCTGAATTGTGCACAGTCATTAAGCTAATTTTTATTGTAATTTAAGTGAAATATATGAACTTTTAATTTCTGAACATTTTACTGTTGGTAGAAATAGTTTTAGCATGAAAAAGATTAAAAATATTAAAAACAAATGTTTTATTATAAAAATCAATTCTAATAGTGTTTCATTTGAGATAAAGATATATTAAATATACAAGTCTTTTGTGTCTGTCATAGACATCATTGTGACTTTCCAAATGAAATTTGCGAATAGTTACTGCTTGCAAAATCGAATGACCCATCCAGGATTAGCTGGTACCTCTGTCTCTGAGTGATCTAATCTGTTATTTAATAAATGAAATTATGTTGAGATGAATAGTCAGAGGAACATGCTTCTCATGTTTCACTTATGTGTTTTACCAGATACATTTGAATACATTTTGGAATTTACCTCCTCAGCGTCTCTGTACACATTTATATAGGGTAGTCGGGAGACTTGAGAAGAGATGTTTTGGGGAAAAAAATTGGCAAGAGACATGCTGACTTAATTTTTCTTGTGGTCTGGCAAACAATGAGATTTTAATTCCAGGGGGACAATTTATTTGAAATTTTTAACTAACACACTAAACAATATGTGTTAAGTAGCTTTTCTCCACTTTCCTTTTCTCAGTCAGTTCCTCTGTGTCTAGTATTTGCTCTATGTTAATTATACTGTATAATGCCATAATATATCAAGAAAAGTAAAGATGGATTATGATGGTATCAGGAACAATAATTTCAGAAGTTTAAGGAAATGAGTTACATTTAGAAATTTTAATCTTCATGAAATGACTTCAATTTATGGAGAGTGTAATAAAGGGCGGGGGGGGACCATGGGCAACAACCATATTATTTTTTCTTAATATATTTAGCATCTGTACATTAAAACTAGACTTGATACATGATTATACAAGTTGAGAAGTACATTATTTTAAATTATTCCTAAAAGCCCTTTATATGGCTATTTATTTATTTATTGGCTGCACCATGCAGCTTACAGGATCTTATTTCCCTGACCAGGGGTTGAACCGGCCTCAGTAGTGGAAGCACTGAGTCCTAACCACTGGACCACCTGGGAATTCCCTCTTTGGCAATTGAAAAGTGAAAGAATCTCTATTAAAATACATTTAAAACATAATTTTTAAGTGTGAGAGGGCTCAGAGGAAATAGAAGCAACTTCCACCTTAGTAAGATAATCGTATAGTGCTTAATAGCTCTCTAGAAAGGACTTAAAACAAAAATTAGTATTTTAAATTGCAAATATACTACATGTTTATTGTATTACATTGGAAACAACAAGAAAGCACAAAGATGAATACCGTCAAGACTATAAAAACCAGTGATAGTGCTACTAGTGTTTGCTATGTACTCATCCCTACATTTCTCTCTTTTCCTCTCTTTCCTCTAAAAATATACGCTGATTTTCTCTTCTTTCTTTGTGCTTAACACCTACATTTAAGCTTAAAACCATTTAAAAACAAATACAGCATATATGTACATTCCCAATGTAATTACTCTCTTATATTCCTTAATAACAATATAAAATTGTATTTGTCATACTTATTGTGACTATTTTACTATTGTTGCACATTTGTTTCACGATTTAGATATTAAATGACATTTCTATAAATGTTATCATTAAATCCTCCACTCTACCAATAAATTATTTCTTGAGTGAGTGAATGAATGAAATAATTGCACTTATGCCCATATTCCTAACCCTAATTCATAGGTATAGTTCACTCTCTCTTATTTATCATCAAATCTTTCTACTTTTCATCTATCTAAATTTTGCTAGAGATAGATATAAATAGGATTTCTGGAAAAGATATGCTTACAGAAACTAATGTAATACTTTCTAAAATTATAGAAATAGGACTATAAATTTTTCATTTTTCAAGTTATTTTTCAAGAAATAACATAGATTCTTTAGTTTGAGTCTTCTTAATTTAAGTAGGAGAGGATATTAGAACCAACTGAGAGATTCTTTCCAAAGATGTTCTCCCCGTTGTGATTCACTGCTTTATTGGTGGGGGAGAGGGCTCCCCAGGTGATTCTGATATGCCCCAGGGAATAAGGACCACACCTGCAGCCCAGCATTATTTGTAAGTCAGAAAGCTAAAGCCCAAGAAACAGTGACTGGCCCTAGTCTGAGGTGTTATTAATACGACTGAGTAGAAGCAAATCTCCTGATGTCTTTACTTTCCACGATGCCTTTCCACAGTTTTTTGTAAGTATGTTCTTTGTAATAGGTTTTGTATGGAAAAAAAAAAAATTCCAGGGTCACGTAAGCTTGAGAACACTGGGTTAAACATGGTTTTCTTTAGTGACACTTATTTCAGAGCTTTTGATGTTCCAATGTGCTTTGTTATTCTCTTGACAGAAGAGTAGAAGAATATTTCCCCAAGTTATTTCAGGTTGGAGTTAACCCTTAGAGTATCTTGAGAAACTACTGTCTTTTGAAATATCCTTTGACAGATATTACTGGCCATATTACCATGTGCACACATCTATTATTCAGTAATAATAAAAGTGTTTCTACCCTTTGGAGGGCAGAAAAATTCAGACATACATTAATATGCTTATTATTAATCCTAACTTTTTCATGAGTAGTTCTAAACAAAAATGTGTGTGCAAGTTAAACTGTTGATTTTAAAGCAGTGGACTTGCAGTTTTAGTGTGTATTACAATCACCTGGAGGGTTTGTTGAACTACTACTTGCTGGATCCCTCCCCTGACGTTTCTAATTGACTAGGTTTGGGGTGGGGCCTGAGAGCCTGAACTCTAAAAAGTTTCAGTGGTTGCTGATGCTGCTTCTTCAAGGACCACACTTTGAGAAACCTCTGCTTTAAAATAAATATTGAGGCTTTTCACTAATTCAGGATGTTTGCAGTTGAGAAGAAAAATGACATCATTTATTAGGTGAGACCCTCTTTACATTCTTGTTATTAATGAAAGTAGTTTGTTTTAATGATCCCTTCTCTTATTCAAGTCAATTGTGCCCAGGAACAGAGAGCCATAGAATAGAGGATGAATTTTAAAATATGTTAAAATTCACGGTTGAATCCAAGACCAAACCCCAGTTATTACTTTTATTCTTTCCTTTATTAGCAGTTGGAATGCTGGTAGATGTGTTAGGTTACGTGTTCTTTGGCGCTATGGTGTCTCTTTTTCTTAACATCTTTCTCCTTTCTTTTCTTATCCTTCATGCTGTACACACCTAACCTCTGTTTTAGAAAAGAGTATGAATTAGTGATTCCTGCGTGTAGGTATTTTGCCAAATTTTAGACTTTCAGCACTACTGTTTCATTATTTTGTATATTTAGTTAACGGGGGAGCAATTATATCTTTGTGGCTTTCACATGGATAAGAAACAGTGATCTGTCTTCAACTTTTTTTTTTTTTTTTTTTTTAGCACAAACCCTCGTCCCCTGCATCGGCAGGCAGACTCTCAACCACTGCACCACCAGGGAAGCCCCCCCTTTTTTTTTTTAATTTTTATATTCAGCACATTAAATTGACTCATAAAAACATTCTAAAAATGTAGTTTTTCCTTTTCAACAAAGTATAATAAAACATAAAACCCCCCAAAACAGAATACCTAAACCACAGTTTCCAAATATAATCCTTCCCCTTATTATAGAGAGTATTTTCATATTTTCTTTCAACATTGTTTCATTTGAAAAATAATTTGGTCATGACCAATTAAATTGATTTCATTACATAATAAGTTGGACTTGCAGCTTTAGAAGTCATTGATAAAAAAAAAAAGCCCTGGGCTTCCCTAGTGGCGAAGTGGTTGAGAGTCCGCCTGCCGATGCAGGGGACACGGGTTTGCACCCCGGTCCGGGAAGATCCCACGTGCCGCGGAGCGGCTGGGCCCGTGAGCCATGGCCGCTGAGCCTGCGCGTCCGGAGCCTGTGCTCCGCAACGGGAGAGGCCACAACAGTGAGAAGCCCGTGCACCGCAAGCAAAAAAAAGCCGTTTTGCTAATATTTGTGTCTAAATAATCTTTCCAGTGTTGCAACTTCCTTAGGGAAACACACGCGCGGGCGTGTGTGTTTTAAAATATCTTGGGGATACTGTTGGGTTATCTGGTTATAGAAATTTTCAGAGCCATCTAAAAAGTTGGACACTATCACTTCTTTGTAGACTTCGTGTTGCCACATTCTGCCAGCCTTCTTATGAAATTTTCTGATTGTCCATTTAAGTCTTTTCTCTTGCTTATCAGTTGCATTACTGCAGTGTGCTGCGAAAATAGTCAAATGTTGTGATTCTTTTTTCAGTTTTGTTTTGAGGAAATTACCTGGGGAATATGGAATACATTAGTCCCTAAAATAGAGTTGATAATACAGGTCTGAATTTAATTAAAAAATGTTTACTTAGGAAGAAGTTAACTATATTTGAACTGGGGGAATAAAAAGTTTAACATAAGTAGCCAAAAACAATTGTTAGAGAGATGCATTTTGGATAAATGAGTGAGGTTCTTAGTTTCTTGCCAGACGAGAAACTGGATAATCTTGCCAGGGTAATTCAGTATCACAAGCATAGTTCAAATAGTTCAAAATTAATCTTTAACCTGAAACTCTTGTGGGATTTTCTTGAATAGTTATTGATTGGATCTTTTCTCCTACCTTGGGAGACAAATTGGTTGAAGTTAGGATTCGATTGTACTAAGAGTTACAATAGATCTCTTCTTTCCTAGTATTTGTACTTACTTTTTTAAAACAAAAATTGATACACCCGGAAAACATGCAGAAATCAAGGGAATATGACATAAAATAATCCTTCATTGCTATTATTTTTACAAAAAGGTCATGTGTACCTTTGGTTATCAAACTAAAAATTATAGAAATTTGGTAACATAAGTGGTGAAATTTATTTCAAGGGGAAACTTTTACGTTGGTTGTATTTAAAGGTACTTAGGCTATTCTTTAAATGTACATTCTAATAAGTACTGGATGTGGGAAAGCTCTGGTCCGCTCAGGATGATCCCGAGTGATTCCAACGTTGAGGAAATTAGGAGAGAAGTTAGGTTATAATGTGAAAGCTAATACCTGAATGGAAATTTGTGTGTCTGATGTCATCATGGGACTATATTTTAAAATATTCTTGTAGATCTGTTTTTTAAAGACTATGCATTTGGCAAATGAAGAAGTGAATGTGAGAATACCTGTGTTAGCATAAGTTGTAATATTCTGTTTATTGTCTATTTTTTCTTTATAGCCGGAAAAGAACGATAGTGAGCCAGGCAGCCAGAGGATAAAACCTGTTTTTATCGATGATGCTAATTTTGGGCGACAAATATCCTATCAGCATGCAGCAGTCCATATTCCCACTGACATCTATGAGGGCTGTAAGTAAAAGAATGTGAACAACTCTTGGAATACCATGTTCTCATCTATCTTAAATATCTAATATTTGAAAAAAAAAGGAGCAACTGTGATAGTGTTTTGTTCACATGTCATTTAAGAGTCTGTGGTAAACTTTGATTTATGCAAAAGAAGAAACTTGATTTTCATGAGCAATATATTGTTCATAGGCTGTCACTCTGTGAATTCACTCTGTGAATAAGCTGTCACTCTGAATACAGGAGAGCCTGTATCCATGGAGGTGTCCTTCTACTCTGTTGTTTAACAAATAATTCTGCCTTTCCAATTGATACCAATAACTTAAAAAGTAATAGATGTATTTTTTAAAAAATCAAAACTGTGTAGCAGTAGTCCAGACCCACAAACTGCTAAAGGAAGCGAGGTGTACATTGTAGACTCTCTAGTTCTTATCACATCTTACTGTGTTTTACTGTCTCTCTTTGTCTCTCTCTGTGTATCTCTGCCTTACTCTAGGATATAAGAAAAAGATACCACTGTCTTAGTATATTGTGGACTCGATAAAACGTGTTGGTTAAAGGAATGAATGATAGACCTAAAGAAATAGAAAAACATCAACTGGAAGACTTGATTGAGAAGGCTTCACTGTGAGGAAGGGAGGGAGAATAAGTTATTTAGGAAGATACAGGGGAGGAAGCTTGTGCCAATGGTATTTCTTAGAGACACCGTATATACTAATAAGGGCAGAACCTGACAATTCTAAGTAGGAATTCTTTTAAGTGCAGCCTAATCATCTATGAGGCCCAGCTGTGACCCAGAAAGCAGGGTCTTTGCCCATTCACAGCTCTGGTTTTAGATGTTATCCATTTTCTAACTCGTTCCCACTTTTCCCCCTTGTACCCTGCCTTTCACATAAGTAAATGGTAAGGAGAAAGAACCACTTGAGAATTTAAAAAGTATTTTTTTTTTTTTTGCGGTACGCGGGCCTCTCACTGTTGTAGCCTCTCCCATTGTGGAGCGCAGGCTCAGCGGCCATGGCTCACGGGCCCAGCCGCTTCGCGGCATGTGGGATCTTCCTGGACCGGGGCACGAACCTGTGTCCCCTGCATCGGCAGGCAGACTCTCAACCACTGTGCCACCAGGGAAGCCCCTTTTTAATATTTTTAGAAGTACATGTTGTTTTCATCATATCAAGTCTTTAAAGATATTAAAAATATGATTTTTCTCTATAATAGAAACAATGGTGCATGTAAGTAGTTTCTAATGTTACATGAGAATTAAACGTAATCTGACTTCTTTACAACTCACCCTATTAATTCCAAGTCCTTTTAGGAATTACTGGGATGTAGGTTCAGTTTTGTTTTTCTTATTTTTCGTTTTTAACTTTGTCTATTGCATTCTTTTTTCAAGAATTATTTTTGATGTTTGCAATTAAATGTTGCAACTATTATAACAACAATTAATCAGACAATACTGAGCTGTACGGTTGTGTTCCTCATTTTTTTAAAAATTATTTCATCCATTTTATTTCCTTTCAAAATTGTTATCACCTGTTGTCGGGTATGTCAACAGGATAATAATCTTATTACTCTACAATTATATCTTTCTTTTGAACTTACTTTAGAAGAACAAACTGGCTGGATATAGAAGTTTTGAGTCAAAACATTTTTATATCAGTACTCTGGCTATAATGTCACTGTTACCTGATCTGTAGTACTGTGTTGAACAAACTTGAGGCCAGCTTGAGTGTTTTTAATTTGTTAGCAAGCTTTCATGATTGTGTTTCTCTTTTGTTGCCAATAGTGATTATCCAGAAATCCTCAAACTTTCCATTAAATTCCCAAGGAAGGATATCAGAACTTTGTCTAGGGAGGGGGAGATTCCACATCCCTACCCCCACCCCCCGCCCCAGCTCTTCTGGAGTTCTTTTGGCTGGTCTAATAATTGACACAAGACAGATGAAAAGATTAATTAAAAAAATTAATTTGTATGCATGTAAGTCATAAAAATGGGACCCCCCCGAAGTGTCCAGAGCAGGCCAATAATATATCATGTTTAGACAAAGAAACAACTATTTGAAGAGATGTAACAAAACAAGGGGGCTTGTGTTTGGGGTAGCAGACTAATGAAGTAACAAACTTTGTCTATACAGCTTGCTTAGCCTTGAATTCCCTAACTTTGGTGATGCTTTCTATCCTCCTGGTATCACATGGGAGATGTATTTCCCACTTTTAGGGGGAAAAAGGGGCATCAGAGTTTTTCTTTTTTATCGTTTATTTTCCATTGGTTGTTTCTCACATAACTTTATTCAAAATAATCAATATGCCATTGAGGTGCATTTTGGGGTGGGTTGCCCTGGGCCCCAACAACCTCACACACTTAAAAACAGATTTCTTTCTCTTTCTACAAGCCATGTACCACAGTAGCAGAAATTTTAATAGTGCGTGTGTATTTAAGATAGAAGATGAAAGTCTCCAACTGTAACACCTACTGAAGCTAATCATGACTAACAGTTTGGGGTACAGTCCTATGAAATATATATTCAAATGTGAACACTTACTAATGAAATAACCCAAATGAGATTTTTCATATTGCTTTTCAACTTGCTTCCTCCTTCCCCCACCCACCTCACTTATAGTAGAGACTTACTGTTCTGTCGTTCTTGAACTATTAAAAAGCTGAAAATAGAGAGGAGGAACGTATCTCTTCAGGAGTAGGTTACCCAGGAATATCAAAACAAAATAACTTTGCTTAATTTTTCAATGGGCTGATGTTTAAGAAATCAATGAAAAATGCATTTTCCCCTAGATTATTAGAACCTAAAATAATAAGAACATAATTCACCAGTCTAGTAAATTATAATATCTCATTTATTTAAATAACTTTGCTCAATAATTTTGAAGAAGGAGAAATTGAAGCTGAGTCTTTAATGAAAGTCCACATCATTGGTAAGAAATGGGGTCAAATTTCATATAAATTCTAATGCTAAACTTTATACTTTTAAGTACTACAATAGATAAAATTTCTTTTTTTTAACATCTTTATTGAAGTATAATTGCTTTACAATGGTGTGTTAGTTTCTGCTTCATAACAAAGTGAATCAGTTATACATATGTCCCCATATCTCTTCCCTCTTGAGTCTCCCTCCCACCCTCCCTATCCCACCCCTCTAGGTGGTCACAAAGCACCGAGCTGATCTCCCTGTACTGTGCGGCTGCTTCCCACTAGCTATCTACCTTACGTTTGGTAGTGTATATATGTCCATGCCACGCTCTCACTTCGTCCCAGCTTACCCTTCCCCCTCCCTGTGTCCTCAAGTCCATTCTCTACCTCTGCGTTTTTATTCCTGTCCTGCCCCTAGGTTCATCAGGACCATTTCTTTCTTTTTTTTTTTTAGATTCCATATATATGGGTTAGCATATGGTATTTGTTTTTCTCTTTCTGACGTACTTCACTCTGAATGACAGTCTCTAGGTCCATCCACCTCACTACAGATAACTCAATTTCATTTGTTTTTGTAGTTGAGTAATATTCCATTGTATATATGTGCCATGACTTCTTTATCCATTCATCTGTTGATGGACACTTCGGTTGCTTCCATGTCCTGGCTACTGTAAATAGAGCTGCAGTGAACATCGTGGTACATGACTCTTTTTGAATTATGGTTTTCTTAGGGTATATGCCCAGTAGTGGGATTGCTGGGTCATAAGGTAGTACTATTTTTAGTTTTTTTGAGGAACCTCCATAGTGTTCTCCATAGTGGCTGTATCGATTTACATTCCGACCAGCAGTGCAAGAGGGTTCCCTTTTCTCCACACCCTCTCCAGCATTTATTGTTTCTAGATTTTTTGATGATGGCCATTCTGACTGGTGTGAGATGATACTTCATTCTAGTTTTGATTTGCATTTCTGTAATGATTAATGATGTTGAGCATTCTTTCATGTGTTTGTTGGCAATCTGTATATCTTCTTTGGAGAAATGTCTGTTTAGGTCTTCTGCTCATTTTTGGATTGGGGTTTTTGTTTTTTTGGTATTGAGCTGCATGGGCTGCTTGTAATTTTTGTAGATTAATCCTTTGTCAGTTGCTTCATTTGTAAATATTTTCTCCCATTCTAAGGGTTGTCTTTTGGTCTTGTTTATGTTTTCCATTGCTGTGCAAAAGCTCTTAAGTTTCATCAGGTCCCATTTGTTTGTTTTTATTTCCATTTTTCTAGGAGGTGGGTCAAAAAGGATCTTGCTGTGATTTATGTCATAGAGTGTTCTGCCTATGTTTTCCTCTAAGAGTTTGATAGTTTCTGGCCTTACATTTAGGTCTTTAATCCATTTTGAGTTTATTTTCGAGTATGGTGTTAGGGAGTGTTCTAATTTCATTCTTTTACATGTAGCTTTCCAGTTTTCCCAGCACCACTTATTGAAGAGGCTGTCTTTTCTCCACTGTATATTCTCACCTCCTTTATCAAAGGTAAGGTGACCATCTGTGCGTGGATTTATCTCTGGGCTTTCTATCCTGTTCCACTGATCTATATTTCTATTTTTGTGCCACTACCATACTGTCTTGATTACTGTAGCTTTGTAGTATAGTCTGAAGTCAGGGAGCCTGATTCCTCCAGCTCCGTTTTTCGTTCTCAAGATTGCTTTGGCTATTCGGGGTCTTTTGTGTTTCCATACAAATTGTGAAATTTTTTGTTCTAGTTCTGTGAAAAATGCCAGTGGTAGTTTGATAGGGATTGCATTGAATCTGTAGATTGCTTTGGGTAGTAGAGTCATTTTCACAATGTTGATTCTTCCAATCCAAGAACATGGTATATCTCTCCATCTATTTGTATCATCTTTAATTTCTTTCATCAGTGTCTTATAATTTTCTGCATACAGGTCTTTTGTCTTCCTAGGTAGGTTTACTCCTAGATATTTTATTCTTTTTGTTGCAGTGGTAAATGGGAAGGTTTTCTTAATTTCTCGTTCAGATTTTTCATCATTAGTTTGTAGGAATGCAAGAGATATCTGTGCATTAATTTTGTATCCTGCTACTTTACCAAATTCATTGATTAGTTCTAGTAGTTTTCTGGTAGCATCTTTAGGATTCTCTATGTATAGTATCATGTCATCTGCAAACAGTGACAGCTTTACTTCTATTGATTTCCTCTTTCATTTCTTCAATGATCTCTTGGTTATTAAGTAGTGTATTGGTTAGCCTCCATGTGGTTGTATTTTTTACATATTTTTTCCTATAATTGACATCTAGTTTCATAGTGTTGTGGTCGGAAAAGATATGTGATACGATTTCAATTTTATTAAATTTACCCAGGCTTGATTTGTGAGCCAAGATATAAGCTGTCCTGGAGAATATTCCATGAGCACTTGAGAAAAATGTGTATTCTGTTGTTTTTGGATGGAATGTCCTATAAATATCCATTAACTCTATCTTGTTTAATGTGTTATTTAAAGCTTGAGTTTCCTTATTTATTTTCATTTTGGATGATCTGTCCATTGGTGAAAGTGGGGTGTTAAAGTCCCCTACTATGATTGTGTTACTGTCAATTTCCCCTTTTATGGCTGTTATTATTTATTTGCCTTGTGTATTGAGGTGATCCTATGTTGGGTGCAGAAATATTTCCATTGTTATATCTTCTTGGATTGATCCCTTGATCATTATGTAGTATCCTTCTTTGTCTCTTGTAATAGTCTTTGTTTTATAGTCTTTTTTGTCTGATATGAGAATTGATACTCCAGCTTTCTTTTGATTTCCATTTCCATGGAATATCTTTTTCCATCCCCTAACTTGCAGTCTGTATGTGTCCCTAGGTGTGAAGTGGGTCTCTCATAGACAGCATATACACAGGTCTTGGTTTTGTATCCATTCAACCAATCTGTGTCTTTTGGTTGGAGCATTTAGTCCATTTACATTTAAGGTAATTATCGATATGTATGTTCCTATTACCATTTTCTTAATTGTTTTGGGTTGGTTTTTGTAGGTCTTTTCCTTCTCTTGTGTTTCCTGCCTAGAGAAGTTCTTTTAGCATTTGTTGTAAAGGTGGTTTGGTGGTACTGAACTCTCTCAGCTTTTGCTTGTCTGTAAAGGTTTTAATTTCTCTGTCAAATCTGATTGAGATCCTTGCTGGGTAGAGTAATCTGGTTGCAGGTTTTTCTCCTTCATCACTTTAAATATGTCTTGCCACTCCCTTCTGGCTTGCAGAGTTTCTGCTGAAAGATCAGCTGTTAACCATATGGGGATTCCCTTGTGTGTTATTTGTTGTTTTTCCCTTGCTGCTTTTAATATTTTTTCTTTGTATTTAATTTTTGATAGTTTGATTAATATGTGTCTTGGTGTATTTCTCCTTGGATTTATCCTGTATGGGACTCTCTGTATTTCCTGGACTTGGTTACCTATTTCCTTTCCCATATTAGGGAAGTTTTCAACTATAATCTCTTCAAATATTTTCTCAGTCCCTTTCTTTTTCTCTTCTTCTTGTGGGACCCCTATAATTCAAATGTTTATGCGTTTAATGTTGTCCCAGAGGTCTCTGAGACTGTTCTTAATTTTTTTCATTCTTTTTTCTTTATTCTGCTCTGCATTAGTTATTTCCACTGTTTTACCTTCCAGGTCACTTATCTGTTCTTCTGCCTTAGTTATTCTTCTATTGATTCCCTTCAAGAGAATTTAAAATTTCATTTATTGTGTGTTCATTACTGTTTGTTTACTCTTCAGTTCTTCTCTGTCCTTGTTAAACTTTTCTTGTATTTTCTCCATTCTGTTTCCAAGATTTTGGATCATCTTTGCTATCATTATTCTGAATTCTTTTTCTGGTAGACTGCCTATTTCCTCTTCATTTTTTAGGTTTGGTAGGTTTTTGCCTTGCTCCTTCATCTGCAGTTTGTTTCTCTGTCTTCTTATTTTGCTTAACTTACTGTGTTTGGGGTCTCCTCTTTGCAGGCTGCAGGTGTGTAGTTCCCATTGTTTTTGGTGTCTGTCCCCAGTGGCTAAGGTTGGTTCAGTGGGTAGTGTAGGCTTCCTGGTGGAGGGGACTAGTGCCTGTGTTCTGGTGGATGAGGCTGGATCTTATCTTTCTGGTGGGCAGGTCCACGTCTGGTGGTGTGTTTTGGGGTGTCTGTGGCCTTATTATAAAAGTCCACCTCCTCAATTTGGGATGATTTGTTGTCTGTTCAGGTATTCCACAGATGCAGGGTACATCAAGTTGATTGTGGATATTTAATCCGCTGCTCCTGAGGCTGCTGGGAGGGATTTCCCTTTCTCTTTGTTCTCACATCTCCCAGGGGCTCAGGTTTGGATTGGGCCCTGCCTCTGCGTGTTGGTCGCCTGAGGGCGTCTGTTCTTCACTGGGACAGGAGGGGTTAAAGGAGCAGCTGATTCGGGGGCTCTGGCTCATTCAGGCCGGGGGTAGGGAGGGGTATGGAGTGCGGGGCGAGCCTGCGTCGGCAGAGGCCGGCGTGACGTTGCACCAGCCTGAGGCGTGCTGTGTGTTCTCCCGGGGAAGTTGTCCCTGAATCAGTGGACCCTGGCAGTGGCGCGCTGCACAGGCTCCCCGGAAGCGGGGTGTGGATAGTGACCTGTGCTCGCACACAGGCTTCTTGGTGGCGGCAGCAGCAGCCTTAGCGTCTCATCCCTGTCTCTGGGGTCCGCGCTGATAGCCGTGGCTCGCGCCCGTCTCTGGAGCTCGTTTAAGCGGCGCTCTTAATCCCCTCTCCTCGCGCACCAGGAAACAGAGGGAAGAAGTCTCTTGCCTCTTCGGCAGATCCAGACTTTTCCCCGGACTCCCTCCCGGCTACCGTGGCGCACTAACCCCCTGCAGGCTGTGTTCACGCTGCCAACCCCAGTCCTCTCCCTGCGATCCGGCTGAAGGCCGAGCCTCAGCTCCCAGCCCCGCCCGTTCCGGCAGGTGAGCAGACAAGCCTGTCGGCTGGTGAGTGCCGGTCGGCTCAGATCCTCTGTGCGGGAATCTCTCCGCTTTGCCCTCCGCACCCCTGTTGCTGTGCTCTCCTCTGCGGCTCCGAAGCTTCCTCCTCCACCACCCGCAGTCTCCGTCTAGGAAGGGTCTTCCTAGTTTGTGGACACCTTTCCTCCTTCACAGCTCCCTCCCGCTGGTGCAGATCCCGTCCGTATCCTTTTGTCTCTGTTTATTATTTTTTCTTTTGCCCTACCCCTTTTGGGAGGTCTGAGGTCTTCTGCCAGCGTTTTCAGTAGGTGTTCTGTAGGAGTTGTTCCACATGTAGGTGTATTTTTGATGTATTTGTGGGGACGAAGGTGATCTCCACAGCTTACTCCTCTGCCATCTTCAAGCTCCTCCTCAGTTAAAATTTCTGATATTTTACTTTTGAGATAATTTTGACTCAGGTTTATTCCTTGGGAGCCAGGATTGTGCACAGGAGTTAGTAAGATACGTACTTTGTATGAGAATCTTCAGTTTCTTATTTCTTTTGCTCTCTCATTGAAATCACGTTCATGAAAGTCTTCATCTATTTTTTGCTGGAACAGACATAAAATATGGCACATAAAGTAAATCCGAACATGTTTTTTTCAGATTGGTATCACATAGTATACACATCTTTTTTTCATTATCCTACGGAAGAGTCTTGACTTGGTGTAAATGTTTTTCTTTCTAATTTAGAATAAACTGTGAATATTTACAAAGGATGATTTTAATAGTCTCAGAGAATAAAAAGTATTACTTTGATTACTTTGAAAATCAATAAGATAAAATATTGATATAGATGTTTTCAGAAGTTGTAAGACACTTTGGTATGTGGCATAATTTAAAATAACAAAGGAAAAGAAGCTCTGTCTTTGGATTATTTATTTAGTCTCATTTATGTTAATATTCGCTTCTCCTTCCTTGCTGAGATCTCATCCATAAGCCTCTGACCTTGCCTGGCCTGTGCTACTTTAAAATTCATATCCAGTGTTACAGGCTGTGTGGGTAAATGACACAGGAATAAAATCAGAAATGTCAACAAGATCTTGAAAAGTTAATAATTACTGGCTTTTTTCATGCAGCTCATCAGAACATATCAGATATCCAGGATCATTCTAGGTTTCTGAATTTAATAAATGGGAAAGCATACTCTAATTGAAGGCATAACTGAAGGAAACGGCCTCTTCTTTTACTCAGTTTGTGTCTCTGAATTCTCATAAGATACCTTGTGTTCTAATTTTACAAAG
Organism: Neophocaena asiaeorientalis asiaeorientalis; assembly: GCF_003031525.2. Taxonomy (NCBI): domain Eukaryota; kingdom Metazoa; phylum Chordata; class Mammalia; order Artiodactyla; family Phocoenidae; genus Neophocaena; species Neophocaena asiaeorientalis. The sequence continues at coordinate 34,968 of NW_020172361.1, forward strand.
GTGATTACTTTCGAAAGAGTCTTGAATTCAAATGTGATTATTTTTTCTCCATGATGTATTTAAAGTTTTCAAATAGTATATTTAATTAAAATCCTATCTGAAAGTTTCTACTTTTGAGGATTTCACTGGTCGGTACTTTTATTTTAGAGGGCACCCAAACCACACTTAATGTTCAGATCTAATTTATCTGTTTAAGAGTATAAAAAAACGAGCAATGAACTCAGTAAAAATAGCTGAATATTCTGACTTAATTTGTTTTAATCACAGAACTTTATTAATTTGTTATGTCTTCATGGAATGTCTTCATAGAATTTTCTTGTCATTTGTCATTAGAAATTTATGTTGATATTTATTTGTAGAATTATTATAGTTATATAAGAATATGCTAAGAGAAAATAATAAGGAACCTCAACTTGCATAACTTTCAGGTACTAGATACTTTTGTCCTTACACTTACCTTGTAATGTAAGCAAGGCAATTTATAATTTCTATTTTAGAAATTTTAAAATGAACATACTTCTATCACAAAGGTACATTGATTTTACTGAAAGAAGACAGGAGAATTTTCAGGAGTTGTATTAATATCCTTGGAGGTCTCATATGCCTTAACAAAAATACTTGCTTTTTATAAATTGAACTGTCTATAATACTGTGGTGTAATTTATCACTTTTAAAATTGAGGTATAGTTAATGTACAATATTATATACAGTATAGTGTACAGTATAGTGACTCACAATTTTTAAAGGTTATACTCCATTTATAGTTATTATAAAATATTGCCTATATTCCCTGTGCTGTATAATATATCCTTGTAGCTTATTTATTTTATAAATAGTAGTTTCTATCCCTTAATCCCCTACCTCTGTCTTTCTTGTCTCAACGTTTGTTTGTTTTATTACAGAAAATATAGCTACTGTACGTCATATGATGTTAGTATAGAAATTATAGAGGAAAAAGCTTATTGGCCTTTACTGATTGATTATGTGATAATCTTTCATAAGCAATTAATCTGTTCCAAGACATGGCCAATATTGTATTAGAGAGTGCTAATAGTTTACATTTACTGTTTTAAAAAACAGTTTATAATGGGCATATAGCACTGAAGAAATAGAGAAAAACCCCTGTACTCATGGAGCTTACATTCTGATGGAAATAGGGCATAAAATAAACAAATAAACAATGAAAATAATGGGATATATTGTAGCATAATAAATGTTTGAGGTAAAAATAAAATAGGGGGCTTCACTGGTGGCACAGTGGTTGAGGGTCTGCCTGCTGATGCAGGGGACATGGGTTCGTGCCCCAGTCCGGGAAGATTCCACATGCCACGGAGCAGCTGGGCCCGTGAGCCATGGCCGCTGAGCCTGTGCTCCGCAACAGGAGAGGCCACAGCAGTGAGAGGCCCGAGTACCGCAAAAATAAATGAATAAATAAAATAAAATAGGCAATAGTTGTAGGTAGTTCCTGGGTTAGGAGTTGGGGAGTTGATATTCAAAATGTGTGGATAAGGAAGGCTTTGTGGAAAAGGCAGCATTGTGGCAAAAGTCTATAGTTGGTGAGCATGAGAGTCATGAAGTCTTTGAGCAAGAAGGTTGCAGGCAGAGGTAACCGAAAGTACCAAGGTCCTGAGCCTGGAGCATAGTGGGTGCATAAAGAACAGGAAGACCGTGTGGGCAGAGCTGAGGGAGCAGCTGAGGGTAGCAGCAGAGGCCTCCTTTTGTACAGCCTTGTGGATAATTACAGTTGATTTTTATTTTGAGATTGTCTAAGTCAATTTGGGCTGCTGTAACAAAATACCATAGACAGGGTGGCTTAAACAACAGATATTTAATTTTACAGTTCTGAACCCTGGGAAGTCCAAGATTAAGGTTTTGGGAAGATTTGACTCCTGGTGAGGTCTCTCTTCCTGTTTTGCAGATGGCTGCCATCTTGCTAGGTACTCACGTGACCTCTTCTTTGTACACATGCGGAGAGAGTGAAATCTGGTACTTTCCCCTCTTTTTATATGGATAGCAATCCGATTATGAAGGCAGGACACTAATTCCAGTACTGAGGTGCTACCCTCATGACCTCATCTGTGCCTTATTACCTTCCAAAGTCCCCATTTCCTAATACAGTCACATTGGGGGTTAGGGGTTCAAAATAGGAATTTTGTGAAAACTCAAACATTAAGTCCATAACAGATGGAACGGGACTTTGTTTTTTTGAAGGGGAATTACGTAATCGGCCTTACTTTCATTAAAAATTAGATACTGGATACTTTGTTGAGAACAGACAAAAAGGCAAGAACGGAGGAATGGGGCCTTGGATCAAGGTTGTAGCCCAGGGAAGTATTCCTATTAAAATGTGTAAATCTAGTATATTTTTGAGGTCTAGATTCTTCCTTTAATTTTATATGATGAAGACATTCTGTTCAGTTGACTTAATTATCTGAAAGTACTGTGACATAAAATTTAATCCTCAAACTTTATAAAAGCACTTTTAATTGACAGCTAATGAGCTAAGATAAAATTACTGAGATCTTTAAAAAGTAGTGAATCAATTCAAACTACAGTTCAGTAGAATATCAAAAGGGTCTCTGTCTTTCTCTACAACTTTTAAATTTTCTTTTCAAGTTAAAGGAATTGCATGCAAGTTAGTTTCCTTCTGATCATTCAGTGATACAAGGAACAGGGGGTAGTAAACCTAGAGGAAAACAGAGGGAAAATATGCAGAGAAATTTCTTCATTTTTCCTGTTTACATAAGTCCTTACACATTGGTGCAAATTTTTGAGCTCCCTTTTTGGGCGTGCCTGGCATATTTCCTGTGATAGACTTCTGGTTTGGGATTTACATCTCAGTATGTACATTGTAGTGTTTTGGCTGTTGTTTTTTATACAAAACAAATAATCTTGAGTTAATGCCATGCTCTATTTCTTTGAAGTAAAAATATTAATTGGGTTGTTCCACTTAGCAGAATCTTGGTTGAAATAACATGTTTTCCTGCTAAACATCTTATGATTTTTAAAATTGCTTTTCACATAAATGCAGCATTAAAATACTTTTTTCTCACTATAAAGGAAACACATGATGATTTTATGAAATACAAACTAGTGTGAAGGAAAAAAATCTTGATACTATACATGTGTGTATGTTCATTCAATATATTAATAGCAAGTATATACCAAACTAAACAAATATACAAATACTGAAACACTACAAAGTTTATACCTGACCTTTTAACTTACCAGGAAGCTTTATCATATATTTAATAACACTTTTTGAGAATAATATTTTAATATTATATGTTCCAAACTAATTTACATTGTTACCATTTTATCATGGTAAATAAATAAATCTCTGCATTTCTCATTATCACTTTAAGATTTAAAATACAAAAACTGGTATTAAAAGCTCGAAGCTATTGATAAATTTCCTTGATCTTGTAAGTTAGTACCAATTTAGATCATACCTTCAATGAATTAGTGCCTTTCTAACTCCACCTTTGTCAGCACCAATATTATAATGTTTTATCGATTGTGTAGATTATTGATAATATGTTGGAATAGTTTACTGCTAATTTTTTTGCAGCTTTAATATCATACGTTTCTTTTTTCTGCACTGGGTTCCGATGCTGTGTGAAATAAAATACTAGGGCACTATGAAAAGTAGCATCAGTTTGTCTAAGGGATGATAGCAAACTCCTTTAGAAATTACCCTGATTTTCCTGTATGCCAGATCTTTCACAACGTATATTGTAGAGTTTTCACGTTTACCTCAATAGCCTGAATTTAATGATTATGTTTAATTGAAGTTTAATAAATAAGCAAATTTAAAATTTCAAAATAGCAAATGTGTTAAAGTATACTTTAGCAATAAAATCACAAGCTTTAAAAAATTGTCATGGCTGTTGAAAATGAGAGAAAAATATTAAAAATAAGTATAACTCCAGATAAAATGAAGATTAAAATCATAAAAGGGCATTTTGTACAGTTTTACAATAAAGTATTATAATGTGTAAGAAGAGTGGATGGTTTATTATAAAATATAAACAATCAAATCAACTTAATGTTAGGTCAGTAATCATAGAATAAATTGGAAACATATTTATATTTCTGGCCAAAGAAAGTACCTCATGCTGAGGCATTTCTATAAAATTTTCAAATAAACACTTTCAAGTTTTAAAAACTTTACAAGAACACATAAAAATGTGAAAAGTTAACTCATATTACTTCTTTTTTAAGAAAGATATAACAAAAGAGGGAAAAAAAGAAAACCATAGGCCAATTTCACTTTACGAATAATGTTGAAAAATTAAAAAGAAAACATTTGGGGCTTCCCTGGTGGCGCAGTGGTTGAGAGTCCGCCTGCCGATGCAGGGGACACGGGTTCGTGCCCCGGTCGGGGAAGATCCCACATGCCGCGGAGCGGCTGGGCCCGTGAGCCACGGCTGCTGAGCCTGCGCGTCCGGAGCCTGTACTCCGCAATGGGAGAGGCCACAACAGTGAGAGGCCCGTGTACCAAAGAAAAAATAAAAAAAACATTTGCCAAGTGAAACATCAATGAAAGAATAATGCCTGATAACAAAATAACTGACTTAATAGTTGAGTAGTTTAGATGTCTAATAATGCTTTTATATTCTATATTAATTGATGCAAATTAAGCATTCACCTATTTTTTCCCAGTTTTATTGAGATATAATTGACATACAGCACTGTATAATTTAAGGTGTACAATATAATAATTTGACTTTTATATACATCATGAAATGATTGCCACAATAGATTTAGTGAACATCCATCATCTCATATAGATTTAGTATTAAAGAAATGGAAGAAAATAATTTTACACTCATTTTTTAAATTAAAATCTTATCAAAATACTGCTACCAACAATAAAAACTGCTCTGATGATTAAGGATGCTGAGAAATCCCACTACTTCTAACTTGTTATTTTTTTCAGAGTAGTTGTTGTCTTTGCTGTTATTTATTACAAATATGAATGTGGCTTAAGATACAATAATATAAAATGTTTATAGCATTAGTGCATTCTGAAGTTTTGTGTTAATTTTTTTTAACCAGATAATCTACCAAAAAAAGTTTTTGCAATTCTGGATGGTGCATCATTCCATGCTATAGAGTTGTGTGTTTAATAACTAAAAAGTGAATGACTTTAAAATGTTATCATGGTTATGATATTAACAAAGTAGCTTTTCTTTCTTCTTAAGATTCTAAATCATGGAATCAGAAATCTTATAAGTGCTAAAAAAAAGGACACTTTTAAGAAATAAAATGAATTCTGTAACAAAATGATCATCGTGTGTGTGTGTGTGTGTGTGTGTGTGTTTAAAGGATTAGCTTAACTAATTAGCATCACTCCTCATTAGGAGCAGAGCAATGAAATAGTACGAACACCATGAAAAGACATCGAGGACAGTCCTGAGGTACAAATTATAAATTTTTAGGATAGGGTAATTTGATCATGTTTAATAAGTATGAGACAAAGAGAAGCAGTTCCACTTCTGAGGGAAAGTTTGCGCCTCCTTTCGTTGCTCTTGTCTGATGGTGTTTCTCTAATACATTCATGTCATAGATCGCAATATAGTATTTATTTTCTGATAGGAAAATGTTGACCACAAGTAAACCCAAGTGCCAAAGATACAGTATTCTTCTGATCTTACAGGTACTAGTCCTTTAATTCATTCAGAATGATAGAATAACAGACCAATTAATAGCAACAGTTTTATGGGTTTTGTAAATTGCTATGGACTGAATTGTGTCCCACCTGGATTCTCATGTTGGAGCCTTAACCCTCAATGTGACTTGATTATATTTGGATAGGGCCTTTAGGAGGCAATTAAGGTTAAATGAGGTCATTAGGTTAGGGCCCTGATCTGGTAGGATTGGTGGTTTTATAAGAAGAGGTACATATACACACAGAGGAAAGGCCACATGAGGAGACAGCAGGAAGGCAGCTGTCTGCAAACCGGAAAGAGTGCTCTCACCAGGAACCAAATTGTTGTTCACCTTGATCTTGGATTTCTCGGCCTCTAGAACTATGAGAAAATACCTGGTCTGTGGTATTTTGTTATGGCAACCTGAGCTGGCTAAGAAACAAATTTGTTTCCAGAGAAAACTTGCTATAGGCTTAAACTCAGGTTTAAAAGAATAAATATAAAATGAGCTATGAAAAAGTTAATTTGGATATTTCATGCTTTATACTGAAATGTATGGTTTAGAAATATTTGGCTGTTTAAATTTGGATTTGCAAGACCCTTTTTTGCATTTTAATTTAGAATCTTAATTTCTGTACTTCCCTTTACAGTGATTGTGCTGTGGAAATCAGTTAATGCTCACCAACTCAATAGATAAATAGAGTTGAATTGGAGAGATATTTAATTTGCAATTTTAGGCATATATAGCAATAATAATTAGATTGATTGTTTTCTTGGAGCATTCCCTAAGTTATAGTTCCCTAAATTCGTGGGTCCATAAGCTCTGCAGATGTAGAGCCTGAAATTTATAGTTACTGAAGCATGGTTTTGTTTGTTATTTTTTAAGAGGACAGAAGAATATTGTAACAACCTGACTGATTGTCCAGTCATTTGATCATGGTGTCCTGTGTCCAAGGTGGTGCCAGAGTCACACTGACAAGTTTTTTGTTACTAGTCTGTGCAGATAACATTGTCCTGTGTACATTACAAAGTGATTATACTTTCGAATACTCTTCCCTGGTTGAATCTGTGAAGCATCCCAGTCCCTTATTTGAAATGTGAGAGATATTTTAGACCACAGTTATATTTAAGATTATAAAAACCTCTAGATCTCATTGAAAATAAAGTTGTAAATTAGCTCTTGAGATTGCTTCTACTGCAAGATCGACTCAGCTCTTATATATAGACATCTATCATGGTGGTTGTATCTGTCTTCTGTATCACCTACCATGTTATTGACAACTGTTCATTCGAACATGCCATGTTTTCTCAATTCTGGTATAGGCAATAAAATTATGTCAGGATTCTTAAGTGGGGTAATGGTTTGCTGGCCAAATAAACTTGGGAAATGTATTTTATAGCTCTGTTTTTGGAGATTCATAGATACATTAGTTAATCTTTAAAAGCTCAGAGAAATTATGCTAGGGATAAATATAATTTAAGTTGTTTTACTGATAATTGTTCATATTTCTCTATGTAACATTAACATACTACAAACGTGTATTTCATTTAATTCACATAATAACTTTATCCAGAAATTTTTACATTATTGACATGTGGGCACAATACTTCTGATAAAATTTACAACTCATTTTGTTGTCTCTGTGAATCACCTTGTCCAAGTGTGACATGCGGTTTGTTGTAAGGATCTAACTTTATTTTGTTAGACTCAAATTTTTTCAATGAATGACTGGATAAAGATGACTTTCTTGATGACAGATAATAAAATGGCCTTGGTCCCTTTTAGACATAAAAACAGTCTATAAAAAAAAAGTCTCAATTCCAAATTTGAGTTAGTATTAACCCCTGTCCCCACCCCCGTCACCCTAGATTAGGGCTAATGGAGGCCTACAGTGGAAAAGAGGCAAAAGGGGTGGGGTACTTCCTAGCTGTGTGTATTTGCCCCCACCAGGTAGAAGTGCTAAGGGCAAGGGTGGGCAGAGAATGGTTGGCATCTGGCTGGGTGACTTTGGCAGGGCTAGGTAGATGTAATTATCTTGTAAATAATTTAAACTAACTTTTTCTCTTGGGGAGAGATTTTATGAGTTATTTAGAAATTTCTTACTGGGCTATCCTCTTCTATAGTTCCTTTGACCCCGCAGACACACATCTCTATACTACGTGAAGACTTTTTGCTACTTGTTTCCTTGGCCTTGGGTGACATTTTGGATCTGTCTCCTCAGAACTACCTAAGGTACTATAGGAGAATAGTGCATCCTTCATGCTGCATGCCAGCCTTTGCATGCCAGCCTTAGCAGATGCTACCAAATCAGACAAAATTTGGGCATAAAATGTTGCATCATTCTTAATGTTTTATAGTATGTCTTATACTATATTTCATTGCAAAGTTTATCCCATATTGTTGCATATTTGGGCAAATATATAAGAAGGAGCCACTGGAAAGTCTTCTCTTCTTAGGAGCCTCATGAAGAATATTCGGTGAGCCCAGAGGACTTAGAAAAGTTTTTTAAGAATATCTGTCAACATATATGGTTACTCTTGATATTGCATTGGTGTTTCTTACCTAAGATTAATGCCCATATGTAGGTCACCTAGGTCCCAGCCCTCTGTCTAGTGTATATATAACTCACTAAGGAAAATCACGGATCTTTCCATAACTTCTCAGAGATGAAATATATTTCTCAGTGTTCTTTCTAAGGAGGGGGGCCCTCAGATATTGTATAACATGTTTATTAAACTTCTTTAATTTCTATTCATTTTTTTATTAGGAGTTGTGGAAAAAATATTCTGTCAATTTTTTAAGTTTGTTACTGAACAAGAATATTCAGGGGTTTGTTAAAGGTCCAGTTATTGCTATACTTAAAAAAATTGTTTAGAGGGAGAATACAAATAAAAATTCATCATTTCTTTGTTTTTAAAAAGAAATTAAAAAGGGAACATAGAGGGAAGACATCAAAAAGAATGTGTGCACAATTCAGTGCCTCTATAAATTGATAGCTGGAGATCAGAAGTGTACTTGGCTAGCTTTTTATGATGGCTATAACAAGTGACAGGCCATTCAAAGGCTGAAGAAGAGAGATAATGAAATATTAAATTAGAATAGCTTCCAAAACAGACCGACAGTACTGTTCGCAGAAAATTAAAAAGGGATTGACAATTGGAGAGAAAATAGAGGTCTGGAATTTGAGATGAGAATGTTTTAATCATCTGGCATTTTGCTGCGTGGATAAGATCTTACACAGATTTCTCCCTAGAGATAAAGAGGCATTTAAAAGATATTTCTAAAATCCAGTTATTAAAAGAGAACGATTTTAAATGGGCTAGAGATTTCAAAACTATTTTGTCTCAGATACAAAGATCGGAGTTCTAAAGAATAGGGCTATGAGTTATGCTTGTATTGAGATGGAATTTAGTTAATATTTTTGTCATTAGAGCAAATCAAGTCATATACAGTTTTAACCTAATGAATAATACATGATACTTAAAAAATACTGCAGGCCTTGCTAACTGTTTCAGTCTTACATAAAAATCGTTTTGTTTTTACTTGTGTCTTGCAAATGATAGCAGCTGGAAGCTATGAGGAAGTTCATGGTAGGTGCCCATGAACGTGGGGCCCTTTAGTACCTTACATTAATCCAGACTGGAGCATGTCTGAGGAAATGGTCCATTAGTATCCTTCCACGTCTGTGAAGACCAGTTGTTGTTCTTGTACTTTCTTGGTAGTCACTACCCATCATATAAAAAATACATCAGCAATAATTATTACGTACAGAGCTTAAGTCCCCAGGAGAATTACACAAGTAGTGGAAGACTTTATTTTTGAAAGAAATGATTGTATGGGGATGGTCTCTTTCATACTGAAAATGGTTTCTCTATTTAATCTTCATCTTTAGTAAATCACAGGGCTTCTTTGACCCATAGAAAAACATCCTCATTCCAGAATAATTTAATTCCTTGACCCTCTTCAGTTATCAGCTCTACCCCAAAGCTGGAAAACAAAAACAAACAACAACAACAAAAAAAACCCACAAATAAATAACAAGAAAAACTGGTTTCAGTCATTTTTCAATAAATATACCTGACGTTTTCCCATTTCTAATAGAATTAATGGAAAAAAATCAATTATCCCCTGTATTTTATTTGTCAGTTAATATTTGAAGTTTCTATAGTCTCAAAATTTTTAAAAAATGTCTTTTTAATATAAAAATGTTTTTTCTTCTAAATGTGAACAAGTTTTATTCAAAAATTTTGCATATACATTTTAGTTATTTTTGGTATTTTGACATTGCAACTCCTTTTTGTATTCCTATTACCAACTCCTATTACCTTCCTATTACCACTTCCAATTCCTATTACATTCAATACCAGTGTTCCAGTTCTAGGAAAAAAATTAAATAATTACCGTATTTTTAAATAGAACAAATAAATAATAAAACAGCTAGACTTTTTCATCACGCTTAATTCTAAAGGAGTTACAGCTATTTGAAAAATAAAATAACTCATGAAAGGACCAAAATATTTGTCATCGATTTAAAATATAATTCAAGATAAGGATTTCTAAAAATGTTTCAGGGAAAGGAGCTTCCCACAACTGTAATTGATGTAACTGAATGGTAACCGTCTATAATTTAAAAGATCATACAAGTGTTACATGTATAATCATTTTGATGCAGAATGCTTTTTATTTATTTTGGTTTCAGTAAAGTCAGTGGTCATATTTGTTTATTTGTATTTCACTTCCATCACATCTTGTTTTTTTTAACCCAAGTCCTGTTGTTAAAATCTTGTCACAGGTGTCCAAATTTATTCAGTTTATTGTCTAATATTTGTTATTTTCAGAAGGATCCTGTGTTTTGCTTTTGTACATTATTGAAAGACTTTCCAAAGTAGAAAAAGTCAAGGAAGAAGTTATACAGTATATGGAGTACATCGGATAGCCTTTGAGAATGGTACCAAAAATTAAAAATTGAGGGATAAGAATTAAAATTTAAAATTATAAAAGGAAAGTTGGTGATACATACGTGAATTTTTGTTTTTTTTTAATAGTTTTGGCTGAGTTGGGTCTTCATTGCTGCACGCGGGCTTTCTCTAGTTGTGGCGAGCGGGGGCTATTCTTCGTCGCAGAACGCAGGCTTCTCATTGCGGTGGCTTCTCTTGTTACAGAGCACGGGCTGTAGGCACACCGGCTTCGGTAGTTGTGGTGCGCAGGCTCAGTAGTTGTGGCTCGTGGTCTCTAGAGCACAGGCTCAGTAGTTGTGACACATGGTCTTAGTCGCTCTGCAGCATGTGAGATCTTCCCGGACCAGGGCTCGAACCTGTGTTCCCTGCATTGGCAGGCGGATTCTTAACCACTGCGCCACTAGGGAAGCCCTGTCAGTGAATATTTAGATAAACAGACCTTTAGCAAAATACGACAAAGTTGCCATTTGTAAGACTAATCTAATACATATCATACTTGTCTCAAAGGACTATTATGAAAATTTTAAAAACATGTAAAATAGACTACTCCTAGATTAATGTTAAACTAAAATCTATTTTGTATATCAGCAGGTTTTATTTTCCTAAGAAAATGTATTATTTTTGTATAAATTATTTTTCTCTAAGTCTAATGAAAATATTGTCATCTGCTGAAGTTCTTAATATGGAATTGCGTACATATATACATCTTTTCATTCATGGAGTTAAGAAAAATAATTGTTTCAATAAATATTAATGAATTATAGAATTAAATTTATTTTAATCCAAATTAAGTAAGTTAGAAATATTTGATATTGATTAGTTTCTTTTCATAGCTCTTTGGTCAGACTGTGTTCCCTGCATTGGCAGGCGGATTCTTAACCACTGCGCCACTAGGGAAGCCCTGTCAGTGAATATTTAGATAAACAGACCTTTAGCAAAATACGACAAAGTTGCCATTTGTAAGACTAATCTAATACATATCATACTTGTCTCAAAGGACTATTATGAAAATTTTAAAAACATGTAAAATAGACTACTCCTAGATTAATGTTAAACTAAAATCTATTTTGTATATCAGCAGGTTTTATTTTCCTAAGAAAATGTATTATTTTTGTATAAATTATTTTTCTCTAAGTCTAATGAAAATATTGTCATCTGCTGAAGTTCTTAATATGGAATTGCGTACATATATACATCTTTTCATTCATGGAGTTAAGAAAAATAATTGTTTCAATAAATATTAATGAATTATAGAATTAAATTTATTTTAATCCAAATTAAGTAAGTTAGAAATATTTGATATTGATTAGTTTCTTTTCATAGCTCTTTGGTCAGGGTCATTATGGTATCATAGTAAGTAGCTTGGGAACATGAAGTTTTGTTGCTAGTTTTGAGATACATTTTAATATTTTAATGAATGGATTGTGAATCTGAAAATTTGAATATGAAAGCATATTTACTTTAAAGATCAAGTTACTAATTTACAGTCTCCTTTTGTGTAATAAATTAATATATTTTAGAGTTCGTAAGGTTTCAAGTTCAGTTAAGTTTACTACACATACAATAATAGACGCAAAACATTCTTTTGGTACCATAAAGCCAGTTCTTATGAATGAGTAGAATTTACTATACATATCTGGGATTAAGTACGTTTTACTCATAGGGCATTAAGTATATTGTTCCTATCTCACTCAAAAAGGATGGCTGAGGTTAGAAGTGATCTCTATTTTTATGTATTCCAAAATGTCTGAAAATATGTATACAAAGGCCTAAATTATGACGATCTAATTGTGTAACTAGCATTAATTTATACAGCAAATATAAGAAAATCAGAATATAAAAATAAATACAAGGCTGTTGAGTAATTGGAACTCGTGTATTTTAGTCTATTATAGTATTGTAGCAGACTATATGTAGTATAAATTATAGTAAACATTGAGACTTAGGTACAAAGACTAGTTATTAGGGCTCTATGTCACATAGTAGCATAATCATAATATTCGTTCTGCCTTTCAAGAATTTCAATATGTAGCCAACCTTTTCTCTGCTCTTGATCAAAACCAGCCTTCTGCTCCATTCAAACAGTCTTCTCCATGGAACCTTGTTCTACAGATCATTCCAAAGCATTCCTGACTGTCTGTCTTTTATTAGGTTGTTCCTCTTGTGTTATTCTACATAAATTATTATTAAAATAGAAGCCATTGCTGTCTAGTTTAATGTTTTTCTTTTTTAATGAAATTAAAAACCATCATTCTACCAATACACCTTCCTCAGTGTGGTGTGCTATATGACAAGGATTAGTACAGACTGCATTGCTCAGCTGTATCTGAATCTCTCTTTTAGACACGTAGGAGAATTACACATCTTTTCCCACCTGCAACAGGGTAGGGTGACATGGCTAGTGCTATCCAATGGGTTATGGTGGAAGTGATATTTGTGACTTTCAAGCTCGTAGGTTTAAAATTGCCAGAATTAGACTCTCTGGAACTCTCTTCCTGCCCCAAGATCAGATGGGCAGAACCACATAGAAGGAACCTCCATCAGTCTACATCCCTGGGTTGAATGAGCAAATACTACAGACACTACCCCCTCTTCCACACTTGGATTCCATCATTGATAAGCTGTGGGTTTGTAGGATGAGTGAAAGAAAGATACAGGCAAACAAACTACTTTGATGTTTAACCCACTGAAATCATATGCATGTGCATATATATAATATGCATATAAATACACACACACACACACACACACACACACACACACCCTTACTCACAGAACAAATAATATTCTAATAGTTCTACCTAACAATTCTTCCTAAAATACAGCTATTCATCTACTTATCTTTACATCATCGTTCTATTTATAAAATGACTAATATGGCTTTCTCTCTTTCTCAGGATTTTTTCCCAAAATATTTAAAACTGAAAATAGCAATCTAAAAGTTTTGTCTCCAAAATGAAAGTAAAGACTTAATATTTGGCAAGTCATAAAGCCTTTATCAAACAGATTTATCTAGAGCTACAAAATAAATATCACTTCCATTCACTTATTCTCAATCTTTCATTCTTTTTCTCTTTCTCTTTAATCCAGATTTCAAAAATATGACAGTTTAGGGAAAACAAAAACTCACTGCTTACTCGCCAAGGAGGTTGGATGTTAGATTGATTTTAGACTCTGACACTTTAAAATCTACATTTTTGCTCATTTCCAAGTCAGCAAAGTATTATAAAAATGCATAAATCTTACATGTTGAAATGATATTGTCTCCAATTTATCAGTTTGTTTTATAAAACTCAAAAGTAAACCATTATCCACAATATTTAATGTTAACTACCCTCCCACTGATACAACTGTACTGCTTATAATTTATGAGAAAGTAAAATTGACTAGGCTAGAGTACATACTCAAATGAGGAGATTTGAATTTAACCTGGGTTAGTAGGCTATAAAGTATATACATATATGTATATACTGTATATGGTCAATAAAATACAACATTTTTACATTACAGGGGACAGTATATTATAATACCATTACTATAATTATGGCATTGCTATACTCACCTTAATTTAAATATTTTCCATTAATTCTTATGATGAACCATAAAATTCTAATGAAAATTGAAAAAACTACAGGCTTGCAGTCAAATAGGAATATTATACACCTTGCTGGTTTTCAATTTAACAATAAGGTACCTTATTTAGAAGTTTTATTTTGGAACTTATGGATTTTCATTTGTCTTAGGAGTTCAGTCTCTCATTAGGCATTTTACTGGTGCTCATTTGTTGAATTTCTGGGTAAATAATTTAGAAGTTGTGTGTGGCCCATCATCTGATCTGCCTCCCTTAGATTTTGGCCATACTTAGTTCAGACCTTCTCTAGTAGTAAGGGCATGGGAGATCTTAACAGTGAAAGTTAAGAATCCTGTTCTGACCAAGACATTCTTAATTTCCAACTTCAAATTCTTTTGGTAACATACAGTGGTACACGTGCATAGTTGTTTTCTCCTTTTTGATTTTCAGAAGTTATGTTAGCATATAGTTACTACAACTTTATTTATGTAATGTTATATACTTAAGAATCCCCCATGTTCGGAGTCTATAAAGGAATATTACATTTACACACTTATTGTGTCTGCATCTACATTTGTGTGTTTGGTATAAATAGTGAGGTCTATATTTCAATGTAAAATAGTGCCAAATAGTTTAATTCTGCTTTACTTCAAAAACTTATCCACAAACCCATGGTCTTGACTATGATTTATACATATCAAAAACCATAATTACAAGTTGTCTACATGTCAAAAATTAAAATCATGAGCTCTTCTTAGAAAATGACAATAAAGCATTTCCAAGAAAACGTGTAAAAAGGTTAAGGGCATGAGTCTTGATCCAAAATAAAAACAGTAATTTGAGAAAAAACACCTTTGTGTGAAGTATTCTGAAAATTCAAATATTTAGAATACCATTTCAAATCCCCACTTAATCCCCATTTTACTTTGCATAAATGTACAAATACATACATTTCATATATGTCTATCAATCAAATATAGAACTCTTTCCAGTAAGCTGTTTATTGAATCAAATTTCAGATAAAAATATGCTTCCATAGTCTGTATTTTGATGTTGATAGCATAAATTTCAACTTATTCTGACCTAAGGAAAAAAAGAGAGTTGTTTAGAAATGGGCATAAACAATGTTCATGGGTTTCAGAGAAGTTTTCATTTTAATGAGCACATCTTTATGCTCCAAAAAACTGATAAGTACCCATGAAAGATTTATTAATTTTAATAAAAGATGCTAAATTCTAGACAATAAGATGAGATTTTTTAATGGTTTTTTAAAAAGAAAATTTTCTAGGAAATGATTAGTAAGATAGGTTCCAATAGTAGAAAAGATCACTAGGCATACCTTTGGAAGCAAGGGAATAAATGTGCACCTAGGGGAAACCTCAGAATATTACAAAGAAACATAAAATTCAGTCTTAATCTCATTATATTTGCACCTCCCAAAAGCATAAAAAGTTATTTGTCCTCACTAAAAAACAGTCATGTGAAGTTTTTGCAGTGTCTAGAAGAGCTATTATAACTAAATGCTTTTAAAAGAATTAATTGGATGTTATTGGTTAAGTGTAGCATAAACATGTATCATTTTTTAAAACATCTTTATTGGAGTATAATTGCTTTACAATGGTGTCTTAGTTTCTGCTTTATAACAAAGTGAATCAGCTATACATATACATATATCCCCATAACATGTATCATTTTAAATAGAGAATTGAATAATATGATCTGGTGCCCATAGTGATTCACACACACGCATACAAACACATCCCTACATTCTTGTCTAAGAAGGTATTGCTACCTTGTTTAAGGGTAGGCAATTTTAAAAATGGGAGAAAAAAGTACAAAAATAGTTAAACAATAAAATGCACAGGCTTTTGGTTTTAAACAAAAAATGTTGCAGATGTCACATTTAGGAATAGGAGATGAAAGGGCAAGAAATGGGGAGATTGATACTTTAGTAGAATAAATATAAAAGAATTTCACTAAGAAAAAAAAAGAAAAGGCTTCAAATTTATTTGGAAGGCCAGAGAAACACAAATAATGTAAAAGATTCTGGCTTCTATGCGTTTGATGCGGAACGCAAAGTGACAAGAAAGTAAAGGCTTGTTTCAAAATCGTGAAAAAGATTAATGTCAAAGAAAACACTTGTTGCAAAGAATGGTAAAATTCATTTCAATAAACCATCCATGTTTATATTAGAGAATGGTAACTATGTGTTTAAAATTAAATTGAGTTTATAACCTCTTAACATTGATGTTTTATGAAATAGAAGACTTAAAGTCTTTATCTATATGTTACCTTCTGATATTAAATTTTATTGAAAGGCCAATTGAAGTTTCGTTTTTAGGAATAAATACCTAAGATGTTTCTAAGTAATTAAACCTTGTCACTCTTGTACTTCTGATGAATGAGGGTGGTTGGCATTCGTGCTTTTAGAGCTACTGATGCAGGTTTAAATCATTTCCGAAAGTCAGAGGTGTAAGTGAATTGCAGAAGAGAGCCACACAATGATGGAGAGAAGTGCATGGTCGGCAATTTGAAGTGTTTTTTTTTGATACATATACGACTCCTGTGGTAGAACTTTATGGTCTTACAAGACCATGTAATCGTTGAGCGTCAGTCTTGTGGGGCTCTGTGTAAGTGTAAAGGCACAATAGATTACCTCATCATTCTAACCGAGCAGAAGGGAAGTTGCTTATTCTCCAAGTACACAGCAAGCATTAGTTAAAGTGCTCTACATGCAAGAGTTTCAGGCATTGTATCCCTGGGTACTTGATTTAAGTCAGTAACTCTTTTAAAAAGGCAAAATTCAAAACAATGCATTAGAAGATAATGGGTTTTTATTGGTTCCAATATCTTTTCGTATTATCTCTTCTTGATGGACTGTGAGTCAGGCATAGATAAACTGAATTTGTATTCAGTGCATTTATTTTAATGCAGTTGTGAAAATTATATTCGAAAGGCACATTTTGCTGTTTTTGTTAAATGCAAACAGTAGGTACATATTAAAGCATGCTATGCTGATTACTTCTCATAGGAAAAGGTGTTCTTGTTTATGAGAGTTAGGTCCACATTATTTCCTTTTGGCAGTGTTTCTCAGAGAAGTAAAGCCACTACAGTACTTAAGGATCTGTGGAGCTTATTAATGTCAATACCGTGAACATCCTTCAAACAGTTAGTTTCGACTGTCACTGAAACAATGACTTCCAAATCCGATTCGTCCATATGGATTCATGGCTAAGCTGCAGATTCATTTCTCTAATTACCTTTTGGATAACCCCTTTCAATGGATTAAATGGCACAGGCACCACTCATTATGACACTGATATCTTCAAATATGTCCCTCCTCCAGTGTTCACATCTTTGTTAATAGTATCATCCAGGCCCAAGCCAGAAAATGAGGGCTCCTCTTTTCCCCTTCCCACCATCTGTCACTGTGGTCTGTAGATTACTTCTCCCCAACATCTTTTTAATCTCTTTCCACTCCCTATGTCCAGCACTGCTTTTTTAGTTCAGACCATTGTCATTCCTCGCCAGCCTGACCGTACTTGTTTTCTGTCTTGTCTTCCCCATTCACATCTGGCTTGTTTCCAATCTACTTTCAGTATTTTTCCATGCTGGCTTCTGAGTGAAGACTCAAGAGCAAATATGATTATTTCATACTTTAGCTTATATGGCTTTCTGTAATTCTCAGAATAAAATTATTTTGTGTTTAGTACTGCTGGGTCATCATAATAGTGTGTCTCTAATCTTGTCTTGGCTGCCTTATTCCATATTCCTCTTTCATTCAACCATTTTGAAGAACATCGAGCTCCTGAAATGCCTTGTGCCTTTTTTTTTTTCTTTGCCTCTTTGTTCTGCACAGGGCATTCACTGAATTAGTCATCCAGCTCTCCTATCACTTCTCCACTCTTCTTTAAAACTGTCTGGGGCTTCCCTGGTGGCGCAGTGGTTGAGAGTCCGCCTGCCGATGCAGGGGACACGGGTTCGTGCCCCGGTCCGGGAGTATCCCACATGCCGCGCGGAGCGGCTGGGCCCGTGAGCCACGGCCGCTGAGCCTGCGCGTCCGGAGCCTGTGCTCCACAATGGGAGAGGCCACAACAGTGAGAGGCCCGTGTACCGAAAAAAAAAAAACAAAAAAAAACCTGTCTGTACCACCTCCTCCAGGAAGTCTTCTTTGACCACCACTCCTTCCCCTGACCCTCAGAACATTTACTTAGCTTCTGATAAGCAGTAATGTTGTTAATAGGGCCTATGATACAAAAGCAAAATTGGATGTAAGATGCTTTGATTTATCTCTCTTTCTCTATTAGATTTAGAGCAATTTGAGAAGAATGATCACAATTTTTTTATCACAATTTATATGAGTTTAACTCCAAGAGCCTAGTCAAGGGTTATTAATGTGCTTTGAATGATAGAATACAGTGCTGGAAATAGATCTTCCCTTCTCTAAAATTCCATCTATTACAGTAAAAAGACCCAAACCACTTTTAATGTCACAGTATTCCTTTTATGCCATATGTTTCTGTTTGGATATTTTGGTGTGGCAGGAAAACTGTGTGAGATTCTGTCCTTGAAATATCACACTAGATCCTACAGCCATTCTGTTGATAAGGAGAGCAGTGGGAGAGGAGGTTGGAAGGTGGGGTAGAAGCAATCATAAAAGACCAACTTTTATGGAGACTAACTGAAGACTTTTCATTAGGGAGGGCATTTGCCAAGTAGAATTCTGTGGCAATAGTGGGAAGAATGGCTGAAAGTGAGCTGAAATTGGAGGGAGACTATTTAAAGGTTGTTGGGAGAGACCTAAGTGAGTTTCGCCTTGGAGTGAGAGAAGATAGACACAGAGCTAGAACCAACATGACCTGGTCACTTACCATCTCTTATGATATTTCATCAGATCAAAAACCTTTAAGCCATTTTTAAAAGCTTGTATGCAGAGTATTTGTTTTGACCAGGTATTGAATCCTTTATAATATTTTAAAGCTATGTCAGAATAACTTGAGCTTCTTCAAACAATTTGAGTGATGCATTTATACTTTTATGGGATATTAAGCTATGAATGAAAATTAAAAAATATGATTAATTAGAATAGAAAAAGAATTATTTCTTTATTAAGGTATTTGTTGAACTGGGCAGTAGCTAGGACTGTTAAATATAAATTTAACATGTCTATAACTGTAATAAATACATTAAAACCTGAACAAATCATGGTCACTATGTTGTAAGCATCCTGAAAACTGAAATAGTTGATGTATTTGTTTTTTCTTTTTATATGTAGGTGTCTATCTGTAAAAATAATAAGTTATGAGTGCTCTGCATGCATGTATGCTTATAGGCATATGACAATTCTTTATTCATGTGCAAGTAGAGATGTAAGGATACTAACCTCATGTTGTCTTAGATATGGTGTTAGATTTCATCCATACCTTTATGGAACATGACTCTGTAACAACCTGTAGTTCAATTTCTTAGATTTATTTTGTGTTTAGTTTCACTCTGAAGCAGTGCACGGTGTTTAAACCAAGCGATTGTTCTTCTTGATTATAGCTATCTGCTATGTACTGTGTTTCAGTGCATCTGATCTTTCCATCTTAAAATCACCAGGCAACTCTTTGTTCTAAAACTAGTTGACACAAACCCTTAAGTACTAAGCAGTGTGTGCCTCACTGCCAGTATCACCCTTGCCCCCAGGAGCCTTGTTATCCTGCAGCCGTATCTCATTAGTCAGCTCCAATACTTTTTGATCCTTCTTTATGAATTCAGCAGTCCAGGTTTGTATGTAGACACTAAATTCCCTATGCAGTTAGGCAGTCTCAGAGCAAAGGCAAGAGATTTCCCATATCTAATTTGGTCTGTAATTCTCGGCCAATTTCCTCTCTGCTTTAACAGAACTGTGTGTACACCATTCTGTGTGTGTGCGTACATGTGCCTGTGTTGTGTCTGATATGTATATTAGGTCTTATATAATTTAACATCTTCTGCCAGAATTTTAGTGTGTCTATGCTGTTTCCAGGGCCACAATCACCAGCGAGGTTTGATTTCAGGAGTGCTGAGAATATTTTATAGTAAAAATTATCTCTACTGAAATTATATAGTACATTAAATGCTATCAGAGAAATTTGTTTTTTCATTTTTGCCTTCTCTTGAAACAGTGTATCAATAAATGGTTTGGAAAGGTTAACATGCTATTTTATTCATGCGATATATAATAAGAAAATTAAGTAGTGTTGTTGGACATTAACTTAGGACTGAGGTAAGAGGAAAGGTCCCTTGAGGAAAGAGAGGCTGCTAGATTTACATCACTCATCCTAGCATTTTAGCAGTGCAATCAGAACGGCTCCATTAAGATGTTTAAAAAGGCATATTTTAAGGCTTCCCTGGTGGCGCAGTGGTTGAGAGTCCGCCTGCCGATGCAGGGGACACGGGTTTGTGCCCCGGTCTGGGAAGATCCCACATGCGATAAGAGGTAAATAAGAAAATAATGGTAATGATAAGGGCAGGTAGCATTTATTGTGCAGTTACTAAGTGACAGAAGATGTTCTAAGTACCTGTAATCCTCAGCACAGATCTGTGAGGCAGACGCTATTATTATCCCCATTGTGCAGGTGAGGAAAATGAGGTTTAGAGAAAATAAAATGCTTTCCCAAGGTGAAATGGATACTTCTGGCACAAAGACACACAGCCTTTCAGTGGGAGGGCAATAAGTAAGAATAGTCTTTGCTTATACTACATATATGCATATACTGAATTCTTAAATGCCAATTATTTAAAGGAAAAAGAATCACCAGCATGATAATTAGGCATTTTAAAAAACAAACAAACCTCAGTTTGGAGTCCTTTATATTTGGGCTTAATTACATATTTATTCTTATATGGCTTCCGACTTCATTTCTATGTTCTCATAGTTTCTGATTTCTTTTTTTTTTTTTTTCCCCTAGTCTTTTTGGGCACACTGTGTGTCATATGGGATCTTAGTTCCCTGACCAGGGATTGAACCCACGCCCCCTGCATTGGCAGGGCGGAGTCTCAACCACTGGACCACCAGGGAAGTCCCTCTGATTTCTTTTTTAAACTCATACATTTTATTTCCCTTTTTAAAGTTTAAATTTAAAAAATGTTTAGAGCACTTTTGGCTATTTTTCATTTGTTCAGAATTTAGTAGGCTCTGTGTTTACTGAAGTATTGCTCTAATATATAGAAACAGATTTTTAACAATTTTTCTTTTAACAATTTAATTACAAATAGTCACACTTATGATGAAAATGACATTGTGAAGTCGTATCAGTGGAAAAAAATTGTATTGTCTTCCTCAGGTAATCACTGTAAAGTTCAGCCTTATATTTACAAATTATACAGTGTTATACTCTCATTGCTGTATATAAAAGAAATGTGTTATTGTTCAAGTAAAAGAAAATAACTGACTAAATAATATGCCAAGATGTAAAAAGAAACTGTTTTTCTATGTAAGGCATCCTTCAATTAATAAATATGACATGGGGTCCTAGTGTCTCCTATTCCCCTTGCATTATTCTTATTTTCTGTAGTAATAAAGTGGTTTCTCCTGAGCTCCTTTTATGTGCTGGGAAACTAAAGACATAGGGAGTGAGACCAAATATCTCAGTAATACGGGCCTTAGAGAATTGACAAGGACAACAGCCTTTTAATATTTGTACCTAATTAATGGTAGGAATAAGGCTTATCTCCTCATCAGGGCCCACATGTGCCCTGGAGCATTCTGTTCTCCCGTCCTCAATGGGAGGTGGATGCTGGTGCCAAAGTCATGATTAGAGAGATTAGATTTGGTCTTCCCATCTCCCTGTACTTTATTAATCTTTCATTTACACTGGGATTAGGTGAGATTCCTTTAGCCAAATCCGCTGAAAAGATTTGTTCATTTTAATATTTATGCACACTGTCTAGTCCTTGAAGTGGCTTCTTTTTGTCTGTGCGCTTAATTGGATCAGTGGGTTTGTTCTTATTAACGTTTTCCTTTTTCAAGATTAAGGTTGATGAATAAAGTTAGTGGCATCTGGCTCAGCTCACCGGCTAAATGCAACTCCTTTAATGACTACCTTATATACTATGGGATAAAATGAACATTTGCTCTAAAGATAAAATTCAGTTTAGAATCTCACAGTGTTGAATCTTTAAAGAAAAAGCAAAACTCTAATATTCTATGAATGTCCAAAAGCCAGGAGGTGGGGAGGGATGACATTTAATGGCACTAAAAAGTAGCTTTGAAATCCTACTTACTTGCTCAGGTATGAGAATAACGTGTTAGAATTTTGGGGACTAAAATGAAAATTTGCTCCACCCAAAGGGTGCCAAAATGTAGCCTGAAATATTGACATAATTTAATATGAAACAGTAATATTTTTTAAATGTATCAACTTTCAGTTTGAGGTTGTGTTGTGGCTTTTTGTTGACAGTATTCGTTGGGAATACTGCTTTTTACAAAGCAGATTAATTGTCTTGTGTTTATAGTTGTACTTTAGCAAAGTTTGTAAACCTGGGCACTATTGACATTTTGAACTGGGTGATTCTTTGTTGTGGAGATTGTCCTGTTCACTGTAGGATATTTAGAGCATCTCGGGCCTCTGCCTGCCACAGGCCAGTAGGCTCCCATCAGTGTTGATAATCAAAAATGTCTCTAGACGTTGCTGAATGTCCCCTGGGAAGGAATATCTCTCTCAGTTGAGAAACACTGTTACAAAGGCATAGGTGATTTTTACTTTTTTCAGATTTAAAATTCTAAATCAGAGCTACACATATAATGAAAGCTTAGAAATAATAAATAGCTCATAAAACAGTAAGAATCTTGGAATCTGACTTATTTGGGTGCTCTCTCTACAGCTCTTACTGTATGATTTTTGACAAATTACATGCCCTTTTATTTTTATCATCTAAAAATAGGTTTTGTTTTTGTCATCTAAAAAAAGAGTATCTCACTCAAAGTGTCATATTTAGTTAAGTGAGATAATGCATACAAAATGGTTAACACACCTGCTGGCACACAGTAAGTTCTTAAAAAATTCCTGACTTCATTTGTTATTAGTGGCAATAGTTTAGCTAGTTTTATCTTAATGAAAGGCTATGATGATGGAATGGTATTATTAAATGGAAATAGCGTAGTAAACATTTTGGACAATTCTCTTGTTTTAATTATTTAATTGTATCATATTTACTATTCAAAATAATTTTTAGTATCCAGTCCCTTTACATAGCTTTAAGATTTACAGAGCTTATCAAAGACCTGTCAAAGCTACTTTATGTTGTATAAAATGTATTTTTTGATGCAGATTTGTCAAAGTTATTTTATATTTTAAGTGAATCATAAAAAATGTTTCTCTTCTTTTTTCTAGCGTATTTCCACTTCATTTCAAAGCCGTAGCTGACGTTATAAATAACCTTAAGGTTTTTCAAATAGTTATATAGTGCCTTCAATGCATGGGGAGGCCCAGAACCCTGAATAAGTCAACAAAATGTACTCAAACTTAAAAGGGAGCAATAGTGCAACCCTTCATGGCTGAAATTTATAGGAGAAAATTGGATTCCTAACTTGTCAGCAATTCTGTATTCATGTCATAAATGAGATACAGATATGTCACGTATTTTAGAAGAATTAGCAGCAAATGTAAGGTGCTTCTTTTGTGCTGTTACAAATTAGATTTTTCTTTCTTCCCTTGAGAAGCCAGATTGAACAAAAGAATCCTCCAAAACAGAGAACTGCTGAACATCAAGGCCCTGTTTCTGAAAACTAAGTAGAAGAATAGAGACGTATGCTTGGTGTTCTGAATCAATTATCAGTGAAATGCTGTTATACCATTCAGAATAGAGGCCCCAAAGTCAAGGTTTGCTTTCCCAGCATTCACTGCTTTTAATAAGCTTAGCCTTGGATATCTATGAAAGACTTATTTTCACAAGCTCTAATTTTCAAACAAAGATAAAAATCTTCATTTCTTAAAAGTTGACAGAAGATGAGGACTAATTTTACTCTGAAAGAAGCCATAAGACACTTAGCTAAGTTCATTAGTAATTGGCAGTAGGTTCAAGGCTAGATCACGATTGACCAGTTTGTCTTACACAGCGAAAAAAGTAGAAGCCACTCATGAATTTCTGTGTACACTCATGTACTCCATTCAAGCAAGACATTAGAAGTTTGAATGTGTGAATGTAGAACATTACTATTTTAGGAGATAGAGAAGGAAGACATGGATGAGTATAGTATACAGTATATTAAATAATGCAATACGTATCCAGTATATAATTGAGAAACTTAAATACGATGTAATTTTAAATACTGCCTAACGATTTATGGAAAACCAGTCAGAACTATTACCCATATTCTTGAGTATATCTGT
The DNA here is from genome assembly GCF_003031525.2 of Neophocaena asiaeorientalis asiaeorientalis. Lineage (NCBI taxonomy): Eukaryota > Metazoa > Chordata > Mammalia > Artiodactyla > Phocoenidae > Neophocaena > Neophocaena asiaeorientalis. The sequence continues at coordinate 59,510 of NW_020172361.1, forward strand.
CCAAATAAGAGGTAAAGTTTTATTTTTGGCCAAGAACTATTTCAAGTCCTTTTAAAAAGATCACTTATTCTGGAATTATTTTAAGAAATATTATTCGGCTACTAGTTTATACCAGTTTTTCTGCAATTAAATAAAATCCTTTGAATTTTTATTTCTTGCTCTAGACATTTATATAAAGACTGTGCCTTACAGAAAAATAATTGCATTTTAAAAGTTTTAGCATGGGCAGTATTCTGCATTAGTTTTATTATGCCATGATCTACAAATGACCCAGTTATATCATTATTGTTTTTCCTGAGTTATGCTAATAAAGTAGAAATGGGGAAATGTTGGGCACCTTAGTAATCCTGGATTAGGTATTTAATTTTTAGAAGGTTAAGAAGATAAAAATCTGCTTATTATAGGATACGTAATATATATTTATTAGCCAAATGTAGTTCATAATGTGGATCTGAAAAGTATAGCCAAATCACCAAGAACGATCTAAAATGGTATTCATACTTGTTTATTTGCTTTGATGTTTTACATGTTTTCTTTTACATTTTTAGCTGCTTTCAATATAATTTAAGAAAAAGAATTTCCTACTGCAGCAATTTATTTTACCTTCCAGTTTTGGTGTTTTACTATGTTTTTATACATAGTATAAATCCCTTGACGTAGAATTGTTGGACTAAAGACAGAGAATTTTGATAGACAGCTACAGCCAAACTCTCCTCTAAAGAGATGGCACTAATTTTGTACTTGCGTGGCAGATCCTTTGAATTTTGATTTCTTGCTCTGGACAATAAAAATTGTGGCTATTAGAATAATGATTGCACTCAAGCGTCTCTATAAATACACAATGACAAATGGAAGTATCTGTACCCTCACTCCTTGCTTCGCACTGTCATCAAGTTTATAAACCTTGCTCATATGATACATATACAATACCATTTCTTTCATTCTGAGTAAATCATTCAAGTGTCTATTCTGAAAATATTTATACACCTTGCTCATTTGCATATGAACAAATTTTGAGAAAAACATTCTGCAATGTCTTATCTGAAAAAGAATTTTCAAATATATAAACTACAATTTTAAAACGTATCACCATGATGGTAAGAACATTCCAGAGCTTGACTTTTTCCCCTGAGTACATAAAAGTACAATTCACAATCACTGTATCAGAGCCTAATACTTAGTAATTGTTATCAAATAAAACGAGAAAAAAATTAGCAGCCCTGTAAACAAATAAAACTTTATTAAAAATAATTAGATATCAGTTGTTGCTTAATGTGAATTAAAAAGCCAAGGAAATTGAAGAGATAGACTTCATTAATCCCCAATCTATTCTAACTATCTGGAACATAAATAAACATGATTATTTTGCTGAGTAGAATATTACTCTAAAATTCATGAATGTTTAAAAAAAGGTAGAATGCCCCTCTTTTTCTGTGATGTTTTGTATAGTACCATAAATATTCATGAATAGTGAGCATCAGTTCAGGTTATCTATGTGAATATAAATTTTCACATAACTGGCCACTCAGTGTTCATTGGATCATGCTTTGGAATATGAATTCACTAGTATCTCAGATGCATTGTGGATCTGACCCAGCTCATGAATATTCACACACACAACTGATCTTTTTGAAGGTAATCACATCCATAAAGATGGAAATCTCATTAGTTTTCAGTAATGAGAAATGCATGAAGATGTTGGTCCCAGAACAATTTCACAGTATACTTGCTTTTCATTTTTTGGTAAATGATAAACTTTAAAATATAAATACATATGCTATGCCTCTTTCTTGATAGAAGCTCTTTTTCCTTTTCCCTTTAAAAAATCTTGTGTGTGATCTAACCATGATCACATTTGTTTCTTTTACTTACTGTGGTCACAGAAAAGAATGGAAAGAGTTAAGCAGTATCTCCAGTCCTTATCCCAAACTCACGTCCACTATTTAGGCTTAGTCATAGATCCTCAAATGCAGAGTGTCCCAATCTGCTAATGTGCTTGTGGGCATGGTGCATATTTTACATATAAAGACCCCTCTAAAAAAGATGAGATTATCTTATGTCATCTTTTTTGCATAAAGGGGAAATAATATCCTAAGCCAATTAGAATTTTAATACGTTAGACGTAGGATGCTATGATCATGGAGGCCCATAATTATAAATTATATATTATTTTAGCCCATGTTATATCCCACATTATCATTGTTTCTCTTTCATTATAATGACTGGCATATGGTTGTGATACCTATCCCAGATCAGTCACTGTAAGTAGGTATCAAAATCAATGACCTGTCCCTCATTAGCACCGTGCTCTAGTTATTAGTTGAACTAACCAGAAAAAAGAAAATTATTGTTCGTAAAGGTAGTGATAAGGTATCAGCCACTTCCTAGTTCTAACACTGATATTGTCAAGCCTCTGAATGAGTTTTTCTTTATCAACATGTACGCATTTTTGGTTGTTACATAAGCACAGTTAATAAAGTATGCTCAGTAACAAACATCTGTTTGTTTGGGGTTTTTTTTTTTTTATTGATTCAGGTAACAGACCAAACTATGTTAGTGTATCACAGAGAATCCTCAATACTGAGCTATGCTGAATTCTCCTCTGCTCAAGCCCCTTCGTGAATATGCATATACCACCCAAGCCCCTTCGTGAATATGCATGTACCCTTAGCTTAAAAATTCCCCAGTTTTGCTGTTTGGGGAGACAGTGCTCTGGGGAAAATCCCTGGTATTCTCCTTACTTGCTGCAAGTAATAAATCCTTCCTTCCCCCCCCCCCCCCCCCCCCAAAAATACTGAGGGCAGTCGTGGTCACACTGTGTCATGAGGTGCCTTGTAAGCATCTTCAGAACTGCCTCAGTGCAAGAGATACCTCCCAGCAGCAAGGTTCTGATACTGCCTGTTTTATGCATCACAGTGGTTCTCAACAGAAAGTAATTTGGCCCCCAGGGGTTCTGTGACGTTGTCTAGAGACAGTTTTGCTCGTCACACCTGGGGGGATGTTACTGACCTCTAGCGGGTAGAGGGCAGAGGTGCTTCTAAACATCTACAAAGCACAGGACAGGTCCCGCACCATCATGTAAACGTGTTTGAAGAAATGATTCCATGTCTAAACTTTTGATTACCACCAGGTTAGAGCGCTTTTATAGGTAAAGCAATGAAAATGTGTAACAGTATTTTGCAAGTAAAAGAAGACAGGTTCAATTATTAATTCCAAATTTGAATTAATTGATTTTTCTTATTTTTGGGGGGTAGCAACAATTGTGTTAAATGAACTCAACTGGACGAGCGCCTTAGATGAAGTTTTCAAGAAAAATCGGGAGGAAGATCCTTCATTGTTGTGGCAGGTGTTTGGCAGTGCCACAGGCCTGGCACGATATTATCCGGGTAAGTGCTTAGTGATCAGGAGGTACCAAATAAAACTGTAAGTACCGGACTTCGTTCTTCTTGAACACTCTGTTACTTTCTCTTACTTGGTAAAAGATGGTTATCACACTACTATTAAAAGGAAAGAGTATTCCTGCTTCCTTGGCTCTGTATCTACCAAAATTATTTTAAACCAAAACACCTGAGAAGCAGCTGGCCCATGGAATCAGGTGGGCTGCAGTGAGACCGTGGACAGGTATCTGTGGACCGGGAACAGGAGGTTATCATGAATCCTAAAACAATTCTAAGGGTCCAGCTGCATAGCATGGACTATGAGTCACATTAGAGAACTGAATAGAATTTTTAGAAACTAAATAAAATTTTTCTTTCCAGATTTCAAGTCTTTGCTTTTATGTGAAAGGTACTGATGCTTTTCTTTAATCAGTGAATGTGAATTTGTTAAATGAAATGAATATATTTTACAAATTAACATGAATAAACCCTTTTGTAATGTCCTTTATTCTTATAAAAAAAGGATAAGGAGAAGTAATTTTATAATGAAAATGAAATATTAATCACTAGTAGATCCCAAGAACCTATTGAAAACACTTTAACTGAAATGTCTGTTGGTATTTTTAACTTCTCCACCTTTCAGAACAAGATGACAAGCAAAAATGCATTTACTTTCTCAAAGCGTGACCTGAGTTATGGGATACATGCTAGGTAATTTGGCTTTAAACAGCTACAATATATATGAGAATTTTTTTCTTAGACTTGAGTTTTCTAAACATTTAAAAAGTAGTTATTAACAATAAAGGTCACAAGAGTGAAAAGGGGGTGAAATAGAAATTAGATGATGTCTATCTTTGTATGGCAATAGCAATGAATAAAAGTATGTGGGCATTGTCAGACTAAATAGCACTCAAATTAGGTAACGATATATAACTTCTTGCGACAAGTGCCAGATGGTAAGATCATTGACAGTTATTTTTCTGCAGAAATCCAATGGAATACGAAAGGCCTACTCTGTATTTCAATGTAGAAAAAAATCATGAGTTAGAAAAATATTAATGTTAATATCTGATGTCGAGAAAATATTACCATGTAGGTTAACATAATAGTGGAATTTTCTACTTACAGAAATATTGTTCAGTACAATACAACACTTCTAAAATACTCTTGTTATTAATATGTTAAATACCATATAGCAGGAATTTGAAAATATTCGTATGTAATATAAAGAAAAAAAGTATTATTACTCATGTACATAGTAAACCTAATATAATAAACTTTAAAGTTATAGCAGGTCTTTTAAATTTTTATTTTATTTTATTCTTAAAATTTATTTATTTTTATTTTTGGAGCACACGGGCTTAGTTGCTCCACGGCACGTGGGATCTTCCTGGACCAAGGCTCAAACCTCTGTTCCCTGCACTGGCAGGCAGATTCTTAACCACTGCACTACCAGGGAAGTCCCTATAGAAGGTCTTATAAGACATTTATAAGTACAATTAAAAAAAAATACACAAGTAATAACAATAATACATGAATATAATTATTTATATTTATCAATAACTTATTGCATTATGTAACTTTTAAGTCTTTTAAAATATATTACCTCAATACAAAATTCCATATATATGCAGTTGAAGGAAGGAGAAAAAATAAGTAAGAGAAAATTAGGATAATGAGGAGAAACGAAGAGCCCAGTACTAGAGGGAAATTGATGATGCCATGAATAAAAGAAAGACACATAAGGATTATGAGAGAGAAATAGGAATGGGAGTGGGAGGGAAGATTGTATAAGAAAGGGGAGAGAGAACATTGGGGTCAAGAGGCGGAAGGAAAGATAGATCATATTTTGCACACTTTTCAAAGATGGCTCTTTTTACAAATAGCAATTTGTAAACATACCAATAAATCATCTTTTATGTTTTTTCTTTTAAATGCTAATTGAGGGATTATGGCTTTAATTTTTTTTAAACCCTAATCATATATTTCCTAGTATGTTGACATTTGTCCATTTTTACCTTGGGAAAGATCTTTAAAGGTTTAATTTAGCTGAATCCATGTGGTCCCCCCAGGACATTAGCTGTGGAAGCAACGCTGGGCTCTTCTGTGATGTCTTGTTTTTCAGCAAGTGTTTGACAGACAAGCTGACTCACCAAATGATCTCCGAGCCCCTGTAATGGCTCTCTTGACTGCTATGAAACACAACACTCAATGAAATTTCAGTTTTAGTGAGTCTGTTGCTGAGTTGCTCTTTTTATTTTATTTTTAAATTATTTTTTGACATACAAAAAGCTGTACGTAGTTAATGTATACAACTTGATGAGTTTGGAGATAAGTAGTACATTGGTGATACCACCACCACAATCAATGCCATAAAGCCTATCTTCCATCTGTATAAGTTTCCTCCCACCCTCTTATTTATTATTATATGTTTTGTGATAAGAACACTTAACATAAGACCTACCCTGTGCAGGGAGGTGAGCAGCCAGGATGGCTGTTCTCTTGCTCTCCATCCATCCCCTGCTCAACTAGTCCCTGCTTCACCTACACCCTGCTCACCTGACTGACCTTCCCTCTTAATAACACAGCCTAATCAGTAAATGCCTACTTACTTGCCACCAGCCCCAACTTATGATTATTCTAAGCTTTAGATGAGAACATCGCCACCTGATAGATTACCAAAGGGACAGTGAGGGGCATGCTTCTCTGCTGGTTTCCCTGGTAACCGATGAGCCAACTAGACATCAGTGTCAGTTCTCCTTGTAACTGGGAACCTCCCCTCCCCGCCTCCCCTCCCCACCTCCACTCCTATCAAAGCCTGCTGCCATGTTCTGCCCGCCAGCAGCTGTACACGATGGGGTGTCACTCCAGGACCTTGTTTCAGACACATAAGCTCCCCCATCCATTAAACCATTGACGTCTCTGTCACTGACTCTAGGCTCTTTCTTCTTGAAGCTGAGAGAGTACAGGTCTTGCAGGCCTGCGGGTTGCAGCCCGACATACCCTTTTAGCAAAATTTTAAGTGCACAATACAGTATTGTTACTTACAGGCTCTATGCTATACAGAAGATCTCTAGGGCTTATTCATTTTTTATAACTGAAGCTTTGTACCCTTTGATCGATACCTCCCTATTTCCCACTTTCCCCAGCCCCTGGCAACCACCATTCTACTCTGCTTCTATAAGTTTGACTATTTTAGATTCATCATATAAGTGATATCATGTAGTACTTGTCCTTCTGTGTCTGCTTATTTTATTTAGCGTAATATCCTCCAGGCTCATTCATGTTGTCACATGTGGCAAGATTTCCTCTTTTTTAAAGCTGAATGAGTGCTCTTTATGGTAATAATGCTGTAATAGAACCAAATTTCTTTAGAAAGACACTAAGACAATATTATAATTAAAGGTAGACCACTATATTTCTTTTTATGCTAAGATGTGTTTTCAGCACATTTCACACTTCTTTCAGGTTTAAAGACTTTTTACAGTGAAGTGATTTTTTAAAAATTTCTCGGTAAGCCATACTTTCCTCTCTGATTTTAACCTTGCCATTTTGATACCAGCCAAATTAACGTAGAGCAGCTCATCACTGATTACTGTCTGTTAAAGCAAATATCAGAATAGCCTTTAAATATTGTTAATTATCTTAATTGTGAGTGGAAATAGAATAAATGTTACTTAATTAGATTTTCAAATAACAAGATTTGGGCCTCAGGCTAGAAGCTCCCTACTAGCTGTGAGGAACTGGGTGAGTCTCCTAAACTTTCTGAGCTTTAGTCATCAAATCTGAAAAATAGGAACACCAAGGCCTCAGTTTATCCTCTGAGGGTTGTTGTGATCAATGAGATAATAGAAGGAAAAGTACTTTGGAAAATGCAAAACAGTAGGCATTTTTACAAGAGTGAGTATCAACCAGAATAATTTTGCCTAAATCCAGATTTCTCTTCATGTGAGAAATTAAAAAACATAATTGAGGTCACAGTCAATTGACAAGGGAGCAGAAGCTGAAATAGAAATGTGGAAGGAGTTCTAGACAGATGACTAAGCAATAATACCTAGCAGTGCCTCCACACAGTGGAGTTGGTCAGAAGATGTAGGTTTTAGGTGATGACCATGGTTAAGTCACCTCTCTGTAGGGAGGCTAGATAAAATAAAGGATGCCCGGGCTTCCCTGGTGGCGCAGTGGTTGAGAGTCTGCCTGCTGATGTGGGGGATGCGGGTTCGTGCCCGGTCTGGGAGGATCCCATGTGCCGTGGAGCGGCTGGGCCCATGAGCCATGGCCGCTGGGCCTGCGCGTCCAGGGCCTGTGCTCCGCAGCGGGAGAGGCCACAACAGTGAGAGGCCCACGTACCGCAAAAAAAATAAATAAATAAATAACGGATGCCCAATTAAAGTTCAGCTTCAGATAGAGAAGAACCTTTTAGTGTAAGTATGCGATTCTTGGGAAATATTTACATTCAAATGTGTGGTTTTTTAATCAAAATTCAACTTTAACTGGATGTCCTGTATTTCTTTTTCCTAAATTGGTTAACTTTATCTCTCAGTCTCTGAGTTTGTGAGAAAATATGAGAAATCAACTTCCCCACTACCTCACAAAATTGTGAGGATCAAACAATCTATTTCATATATTAATGTTGGGTTGGCCAAAAAGTTCATTCAGGTTTTTCCATATCATCTTACAGAAAAACCCGAGCAAACTTTTTGGCCAACCCAATACAAATGTAGAATTTTGTAATTGTCATTTTTTTAATTCTGTAAACTACCTTTAAAATATGTTGCCACATTATTGTAAATAAAGTGTTTTGTAGAAATTAGAATTCTCTGACTCACAATAGAGTCTAAAAAAATAGTCTTTGTCAGTGCTAAGATGCTACTTAGAACAGGGCTACGTGATGTGAGTGGGTTAAGCAGGTATATACCCAATAGCCTGGATATAAATCCCGCTGCCATCAATTGAAGTGGTGGTAAGCTTTGGAAAACAGTCACAGACTTGAGCTGTGAAACGAGGATAAAATGGTTAAACTGTAGAGTTGTTAAGAGGAAAAAGGAATTAAATATGTTTCTTATTTGCTAAAATGTGTAGGAGAAAGTCAGTGATGGTTAGCCACCCTCATGATTTCCATTTATTAGGTTGTTTAAACTGCATGGAGACAACTACTGCTTCCATATAAGGAGGGCTCTAGAGTTGACATAATATAAAGGCACCTCTGCAGAGTGATTCTGAATAGCAGTTTGGTAATTAGTGGGAATTTGTACTCTAACATCTGTCCTTAGACTGAATATCAGTAAATTGTCTGTTTTCTAATTTGGTTGATATGTATGGAAATAAGCTATAAAAATGACTTGTATGTCTTTTTTCTTTTTTCCCCTCTTTCTCCTCTCCAAATTAGAAGGTAGGTAGGCTGGCTGTGTGATAATAGAAGGAGCATTATACTGAGGGAAGAGAAGTTCTTGATTCGTATTAAAGCTGCCATCAGCATAGGTGTGTACTTCCGCTAAGTCATGTTCTATCTGTGAACCTATTTCTTCAGCAGTAATTTGGGATGATTGAAGAATGTGATTTCCAGGGCAGACACTATCTTTATTTACTTACGCATTTAGACCTTTAGCATTTGCTAAGTTCACAGTCTTTGTTCTGTAGGATAACTAGAGGGGCTTGCCTTAGTTATACAGCTTGTTTCATGGCAGAGTAAAGCTGGAACGCATGTCTGGTGACATCTTCGTTGAATATGTGATGACTGGACAATCAGTTTAATTTATGAGTGCTTTCCTTCAGAAGCCCTTAATTGATTTATATAAATTAACCTTAATGCTAGTAAAACTGCTTTCAAGGGCTTCCCTGGTGGCGCAGTGGTTGAGAGTCCTCCTGCCGATGCAGGGGACACGGGTTCGTGCCCCGGTCCGGGAGGATCCCACATGCTGTGGAGCGGCTGGGCCCATGAGCTGTGGCCGCTGGGCCTGCGCGTCCAGGGCCTGTGCTCCACGACGGGAGGGGCCACAGCGGTGAGAGGCCCGCATACCGCAAAAAAACAAACAAACAAAAAAAAAACTGCTTTCAAGAGCTATCAACTTTGTGAATTTTTATGCATCATAAAAACAGTACATACAAACTACGCATTTCATCTATTAGTGTCTCTTGAAATTGTACCAATTACTGTAGAAATTGGGATTGTAATCAGGACTTAGTGGCTTGTCAAAATGCCAATGTAGGCAGCTTACTCTTTTTAGATAATTAGTTGCACTTAAAAAAAAGAAAGAAAACTAAAAATTTCCTAAATTTCATATGACATTTTTAAAATATCTTATTAATCATTTGTTCTTTCTTTATCCTCCTTCATTTGTTCATTTCAAAAACGTGGGTTTACAGTACAGGAACCTAACATATGTTGAATTAGTTTTAAATATTCCTTAGGGAGATACTTCCTTGTTCTTATATCTGCTAGGATTTTGGTAGAAGAAAATGCAAAAGGACCTGTGTGCAAAGTATATAGAAGGACATATTTTTGCCATGTGGATAGCCAGTTGTCTTGAGCTGCTTAAGTCTTTTTTTTTTTTTTTTTTTTTTGCGGTACGCGGGCCTCTCACTGTTGTGGCCTCTCCCGTTGCGGAGCACAGGCTCCGGACGTGCAGGCTCAGCGACTGTGGCTCACGGGCCCAGCCGTTCCGCAGCATGTGGGATCTTCCCGGACCGGGGCACGAACCCGTGTCCCCTGCATCGGCAGGCAGACTCTCAACCACTGTGCCACCAGGGAAGCCCCTCTTCTGGAAAATACTTTAAAAATGTTTTAAACAGCAAATAGCAGATGACAAAGTAGTCCAAAGAATCCTTTTTTGGTTATTTAGGAAGGGAGCATTTGATAGATTTCTGGTTGATTTGAAGAAAACAAGATAACAGTGGATCTTCAACATTTTGGGGCATTTATAAAAGAACTGCTTGCATTGATCAATTATCTTAAAAAAATACCTGTATTTTTGTTTTTTACTTTGATATTTGTGAATGGATACAAAGTTTAACTATAAATATGTTTAACTACATTTGTTGATTGCTGTATAAATGCACTTTATGTTGAAATGATTACTTCACTGTTTTTTTTATGCTAATAATGATTAAAGTCCAGTGTATCAGTTAGGACTAGTATTAGCTACCAGTTAAAGAAAAGCCAGAATAATGGTGATTTCGACACTATGGAGGTTTGTTTCTCTCTCAAGTCAAAGAATATCAGTTACAGAGACCAGGACTGATAAGGAAGCTTCACATATAAGGGGTTGACAACTCCTATCATTTCTCTGTCATCCTCTGAGTAAATTGTCTGCTGCAGTGTCTACCACTGTTACTTGTGTTTTTTCTTAAGGGACTAAGAGTGGTATTCCCTCCCTTTTTAAGGCACTTTCTGGAAGTCATACAAAGCCTTTCACGTGACATTGGCCAGAGTTTAGTGGTCTCATGGTCACAGTTAGCTTCAAGGCGCCATGTACACAGCTAAAAAGCATAAGCTATACCAAGGAGGAAGGGGAGAAGAGATATTGGGAGACAAAAAAATCTCTGTCGTGGTTCCTCTACTCTTTCTGTGAGTTTTGGCTTTTTTAGGTTCTACCAATAATTGATGTCATACAGTATTTGTCTTTCTGTCTGACTTAGCCCTCATAAAAGTGTATCAAATCAACACATTGTACACCTTAAACTTACACAGTGTTATATCTGAATTATAGCTCAATAAAAAAAGATAAAATGAGAAAAACATAAAAATGAATACATGAATTTAGTGACAGACATAGGATATAAGTTAAGATGACTAATTTTTTTTTTTTTTTTTTTTTTTGCGGTACGTGGGCCTCTCACTGTTGTGGCCTCTCCCGTTGCGGAGCACAGGCTCCGGACGCGCAGGCTCAACGGCCATGGCTCACGGGCCCAGCCGCTCTGCGGCATGTGGGATCCTCCCGGACCAGCGCAGGAACCCGTGTCCCCTGCGTCGGCAGGTGGACCCCCAGCCACTGTGCCACCAGGGAAGCCCTAAGATGACTAATTTTTAATTTGGATATGAGAATGCTTACTGAAATAAAACATCAGAAATATTTTTATTTGGGGACTAAAATGATGAGTTTGACTTAGAATAGTAAAATTTGATGTATTGACAGGAGAGTCCACAATAATTCTATTTACACCCAAGCACAAGGTTTATATTCTGAATTACATGATTTGCTTTTCTATATACCATCAATAAGTTGTGTTGTCTGAGGGACACATCTTATGTATATACAAATTAATGTATTATTTTGAAATTCTCACATGATGCTGATTTACAGAGGTATTTCTGTAGCCTTATTTTTGTTTCCTTTTACATAACTTCATCTCTTGCCTGAGTCTGTCTTATTTTTCTCATGTAAGGTTGCAGAGTTGCTAACTTTGCAATCACCTATGGATCCAGTCACACTTTAACTGATGAAATGATTTCACAGGTGAGAGCAGTTAAGTAGGATGCTAATATGAAAATGGAAGGTGCTCTTAATTTGATGGGGGATAACACTGTATATAAAATACGTGAATAAGTTTAGTTTAAAAGCTTTAGCTCTTTGTAACTTCTAAAATATCTCATTCTGTTCCTTTTTCTTTGATATATTGCTAAATTTGTATACCTTATGCTGTCCATTTTTAGATGCATAGAACCATCTTTGATATGTAATTCATTTTATATTCAGTATATTTTATTAAGAAAAATTAAAAACATTTTTGTCAAAAATTCAGACTTTTTAAGTACTTCTCTCAGATATACCAAATATAAAATTTTTAAGAAATACATCCTTACCCCATTATCTAAGAAGATTTACTGACATAAAAATAGGAAATTTGTTCCTGTAGAATCATTGTTTGTTTTTATAAATATGTCATTATCATCACCTAACTGGATTTATTTGCTTGCAAAAACAGAAAGCTTTTTCTCTGTTGGAGTTCACATTTTTCTCTATGTAGCACACATCTGCAATTATTTTCCAGTAAATCCTTCTCATCTTTTACTTCATAGAACTTAATGTGTTCAAGTTTATTTTTGAGCCACAGCTAATAACTACATATGGACCATCTAAATGATTCTTTGTGTACCATTTACTTTATGGAATATTTCACTTAACCACACAACTTGACCTTGTTATCTGTTACTTCTGTTGACAAACAAATATCCCTTGTTAAATGGAAATGTTTTACCTGGTCTATCTGACATCTACAGAATTACCAGAAAGTCACTTTGTAATAAGTACTTTAATTTTTAAAACTATGATCATTTATCCTTGGCTTTAATACTATGTATCTGTATGTGAGTTTCCAATGCTTATTTTTCTATAAATTAGAGAAGTGTTCTGGACATATTACAGTGGAGATACCAAAGGCGCTCTCAAGCCAATATAACACTATCATTGAACCTCAAGTCTCATTGTTCAGAAACGGTATTAAAATCTAAAAAGAATTTGATTATGTCAGTATAGTCAAGTGTGAGTTGGAAGGAGGAAAACTGATAAGAACAAGCAAAACTGCTGTTTCTGAAGAAATTGAGGTATCCTAAGGATTCTCAAATACCAGTAGGAGAGAATTTTGCTCTGGAGGAGCTCACAGGTAGATGAGACAGAGCAAATATAAAGACATTAACACACAGTGCAAAGAGACATCTAATAAATTTATTAAAAAGTTATCTGGAGTTAACTTAGATTATCACTTCTCCAGTAAAATTAAACAGTCTGGAACTGTTCACTTAATTCCATTTGACTCACTTGCTGTGGCTTGAGGCCATCCAAAAACTCTAAACCAGCCTACATTTTGAGTTTTGTCTCTTACTGTACAGTTAAACCTTCACCATGTACCCCAAATTGCCTTTTTTTCCCCTTTTTAAACTCTTAATTTCATTTTATTTTCTACAACCTGCCCCCCCCTTTTCCTATCTCTATATGCTTTGATCCCAGACCTCCATTTCTGGTCATATGCATCTTATCCATCATTCAAAATAGAGTACAGACATGTGAAGGCTTTCCTAAAAGCAATCTTTCTTTATTTTGTTCTCTCAGAGAACTTGGTTTTTATCTAGATTGCAACAGCTATCAAATTTTTTCTTCCTTCAGAATTTATTTTCATATGCTCTTTTTAAAAAAAACATGCAATATAAGTAACTGCAGGTAAAGAGGTATATAAATCTATATCTATATCTAATGTGTTTGTGTGCGTGCCCCTAGCACCTAAGGCAGAGCCTTGCATGCAGTGAAGAATAGGGATTTGCTGAATTAAGCTAGATAAACAAGTCAGGATCATATCAGAGCTGAAAACAAGTTATCACAGTAGAACTCAGAGAATCAGTTTCTAAATAAAATGAAACAAGGGGAAAAATGCAGATAGGAAACAGAGTTACCATTATCTGTGTCCCTGCCTATACACCTTTCCCATCCTGCCCTCTTCCTTCTGCCAGTATTCTCCAGGGGCTTCTGGGGTAACCTCATGAAGTCAGTTTTTAGATTCGCAGGAAGTTTATTGAGTGTGTGACACCAGCCTGCATCATGGGGAGGGGGTAGGATGGGAAAATGGTACGAGGTTCCAAGCCCTAGTCATAAGAGTATGCATTTACGTAGTTAAAATCTAAGCACATTTTATAGTAATCTATTATTTTAAAAAATCTACAACCTATGATAAGTAGTTCCAGTGACTCAGTGATGCTGTTTTCAAATATCCACATAGGGAGTACTTATTATTGTGTCACCACTAGTTCTAAATGTTTACGTGTATAAATAATTGAATCTTAGCTATAACCCTTGGAGGTGGAAACTATTACCCCCGTTTTACTGGAAAAGGTTAAGTAATTTATCCAATGAAAATCTAGGTAGACTACCTCTAAAACTTATCTCTTAAGTGCTACGCTAGGTTATTTCCAGTCAGAGGAGAAAATTTTGAAGGGACAAGGGAATAGACTCTTCTTACTAGCATTTACCCAGCTGGAATGACTGCCTTCAGCCTGTGGATCCCACTGGTGCTTCTACGCTGTAAAGCTTCAGTTGTTCAGGATTTGAAAACTTGATCTGGGAATGGTTATTGTTTGGGGACCAGTTACTGTTCAGAAACATATGTGTACCCTGAAATTCATCATTGATCCATGAAAGATAAGACAGACATCACAACTGCCTAGATTCTAGCAATACAAATATTATATAACAATAAGCAGTTTCCTAGGGCCAAAATAATACTCTCCTAAGAAGACAATATAAGAAAAAATAGTGAAATACATTTCAAACATTCCATGAAGCTTTTGCCTCTTGCACTTTCTCCGAGCTTTAAAACTTGACTCGGGTCTGTGTCACTGGGTACAGTTCTGACCTGTATCAGGCTATTAATTCAGTTCCATACACAATAGCTAGCACAACAGAGACTATAAATATTTCTCTCAGGTAGAACTCCTAGTTAGTAGGTAAATCAGTTGGTTGGGGTAAGTCTGGTCCATGAGATTTCCAGAGACTGAGGGTTCCATCTATCTGCCATTCCTTAGGTTGTTGCCCTCATCTGTAGGATCAAAACTGGATCAATACTACTACATCCACAGTTGAGGCCAAAAGTAAAGGGGAAAAAACTGGAAGGGAAGCAGCATGACCCCCAAATTGTACATGTGTCACTTCTGCTCACATGCTATTGACTGAAATTTTATCACATGACCCCACCTTGGCAAAAGAGACTGAGAAGTACAGTTTCTTGTGGGCAGCCAACTAAAACTTTAGGGTTACTTTTACCAGAAGGAAAAACAAAAGTGTATTCTGAAGCCCTGTCACAGTCTGTTCCTCTGGGAGTGTAAGTATCTGTGTACACTTTCCCATACATAGAACATACTTCCTTTCCACAGGAGATGTTCCAAAGTCCCAACAAGTTGGTACCTTCAGCTCAAAATTCAGGATCTCCAGGTCACATGCAATTCTCTCCATCATGTGGATATGACTTTTCCTAATTTGGCTACCTAACAACGCAGCAGAATACCCGTTACTTTCTCTGCCCTATTCCCATCACTGACCAGATATCTAATAGGCAATGGTGCTGTCTTCTGGATGACAATAAAAACTTCCATATGGAAAAAGTGAGTGGGAAAAAGAGAGCAATCACTGGTCCATGATATGTATCATAATCCTCCAGGCAAGGAAATATAAAGACCTCCTACTCTTGCATAAAGTTTCTTGGTTAGCCCATCTGACTGTTCCCGGTACTGTTCTGTGGTTGCAACTCTCTTGTCTGTAACCCTTTCAAGCACATGTGAAGGGGCGTGCTTGGGGTTAAACAGCTTTCATACCTTGCTGTTTCTGGTGCAGGTTTAGAGCTCAAAAACTGCTTTAGGGTTTACAGCAGTTGCAAGATTTCTGCAGACTAGGTTTGTGCTTTCTTTGGTAACACAAATATCAACGACAACACGTGGTTGGCTTCCAATTTTTTTCTTCTAGCAAGTTTCTTGTGCAAGCAACCCCAGCCCTAGGATTTAGTCTAGAAGTCATTCTTAAGCTCAACGTGCTATACATTTACTGGGTTCTGTATTTAGCCCTTTCTTATCTCTCTCATCTTAAAGGTGGCTTCCTTGACAACATTGCTGAGAACAGAACATTTGGTGTTATCATAGTAGTGGACATTACTCATTTTTACGTTGTCTATCTGTACCTGTGGCAGAGGCTGCTGGCTGTCTACGAAAGTTCTGTCCTCCCGTTCCAGCCTAATGTTTTGTTTTTGGGCATGACTGCCTAGCCAGGACCACTCTTGCATCTGTGTAGGACCATGTGACTAGTTCTTACTAGCAGAATATGAGTGAAAGTAAAATATGTGTCACTTCAAATCTGAGGTTGTTAGGACTTGGTTGTTCCTTCTCCTTGGAACTTCCTGCCTCCCTCTGTCAGCTGCATGTCACTGTCCTAGGTGACCTTGGAAACCAAGCATTGAAGAATGCAAAAGCTGCACCAGCTACAGGCCTCTGAATACCTGTTTGGAGCAGAATCTGTGCCTTGTGACTAGTAGTATCTAACTTAATCTGCTCGATGAGACAGAAATAATCTTTACTGTGCAGAAACAGAAGATTTGAGATTGCTCAAGTCACTTTGTGTTACCATAGCTAATACAGAATTCTCTTTCTGTGTTTAGGGTATTTCCCAGGTTAAAAGTTTTATTGGGGAGCAGAGCCTATCTGCTGCCTCAAAATCTGAAGAGGACAGCTATTTGCTTTCCAGGAGCCACTGAAACCTTGATATGTTTACATAACCCTCACTCTGTTATGTACCTGACCCTTGATAGTGGAGCCATGATGCAAATAAATTAGGGACTGTGTAGAATCCATACTGAGACGGTAGTAGTTGCTCAGCAACACTCAGATTCCGGGAAATTTTGTGAGCTGTGCAGTACAGATTTATTGAATTAATTTCTCCTTAAAAGAACAGTCCAAATTCATTATCTTGGCTAGCAATTCCAGAACCATGACTAATACTTCATAGGAGATGATTGAGACAAGCCTAAAAAAAATGATTCACATAACATAAATTAGATCCAGGCAGTAGAAACAGGGTTGGTTTTTATAGGCATTTTTGAGTATGTGAAATTTACTTTTTTTGTCTTTCCATGAGACTAAAAATTGAAGTCTTTTAGAATTAGAAAATGCATTCTAAGTTAATTGGAAATGCAGTTAGATGCCATTTGAAATAGTGTTTCTACCAAGGGAATCAGCCCTCAATTCATCATTTTGTACTTTATTGTCTCCTAGCAGAAATTTAAAAAATTGATTCTCTATTCTTTTTAGACCGTATTAACTAGAAAATGCCTCTACAATCTGCATACTTCCTCAAGAATATTTCAGTATCCTAAGTTAACGTACAGGTAAACACCTTTTTTAACTCAGTGGTTTGATACTGACATAGCACACCCTAAATGTCATGTGAAGTAGAAATGTCATCAGATAGATTTAGTCAGATACACCCACAGTTCATTTTTTGTCAGGAATAAAAAGCATAAATGATCATTATCACCATTAATGATGGCATTCAGAAATGAGATGCCCACATTGTAGGCTGTCATTTCCACTCCTTTCTCCTGTCATTCCAAAATCTTACTGAAAAGCAAAAGGGACATCTAAAATGAGTGACATTTCACTTTTTACAGGGACTGTAGAAGCTCCGATTTCCTTTCATGGAGCCTTTATTGTACCTCATTATGAAACTGATTATTTCAGGGAATTGCGGTGTATGGTTGTTATCTGTTTTTACTATTTGATCTTCCATATTTCTGAGCCTATATATATAATGTACCATGTAAGTACCACAGTGGGATTTTACAACAAACTAATTAGTAATATCACAGAAGAAACTACATTATTTAATTTTAAAATAATATAAATAATTTAATGTAACCGAGGGATATTTCCTAATAGTAAGTGTCTCAGCAGACTTCTAAGGGAACATTATTAATATTTTTAAATAGAAACCATCTAAGATTATAAAACATGTTAAAATGTAATGGTCTGGCTCCTACTATAAATTATAGCCCTTTTTTCTGTCTTTAAAGAAATAAATTTTATAGAACATAGTAATATATATCACAGTTCATTTCAATTAGCAGTTATACTGAAAACAGATCCTAGGTGAATGTGCTCTGCAAAAAATTTAGAAATCTAATGTAAGCGTGACTTTCAAATTCCAGTGTTTTGACCACTTTCAGCTCATTATGGCCACTATTATATTGGCAGTGGCGATTAATCTCACTTCTCAACTCAGTGGAATATTTATGTAAGTCTGAGTCCAGTCAGGAGAGAGATATCACAATGTCTTGAACAGGAAAAGTTAATTTTTTTTAAGGATAATTTTATTTTTTTTAAATTAAATTATTTATTTTTGGCTGCGTTGGGTCTTCGTTTCTGTGCGCAGGCTTTCTCTCGTTGCGGCAAGCGGGAGCTACTCTTCGTTGTGATGTGCAGGCTTCTCACTGCGGTGGCTTCTCTTGTTGCGGAGCACGGGCTCTAGGCGTGTGGGCTTCACTAGTTGTGGCTCACGGGCTTAGTTGCTCCATGGCATGTGGAATCTTCCCGGACCAGGGATCGAACCCGTGTCCCCTGCATTGGCAGGGGGATTCTTAACCACTACGCCACCAGGGAAGTCCTAAAAGTTAATTATTTAATAAAGAATTATTAACTACAGCAGGGATTAAGGAGGGATTGGCTAGAAGTATAGAGAACTCTAAATAATATTGGACTAGCAGGTGAAATGTTATATAATTTAATATGATAACTACCACCCATAGGGCAGAAATAGCCCAAGGAAGAGACTTTGGTCCCCCAGTGCCCCTGGATTGAGATGCAGATCTTTGACAGAGGACATGGTCGTGATCCGCCAAATGTCAGAGAAGGTACTACAGTGTCACACTGGTAGGACTTGCAGGAAGTTCACCCTTTAAAAGGTTCCTGGTGTCTCATCAGAGGCTCTCCACTACAAAAATACCCAGGGGTACTGCTGGAAAACCAGAGAGCTCTCCAGAAGCCTTGGTCTGGAGAAGCTACCCACGAGCTCTGGAGAATACTCAAGCACTGCAGGAGCCAAACACCAGGAAAGCTACATTTGCTGCCAGAGCGTTTGAGCAAACAAACCAGACCAGGAATCAAAAACCACTTTCTCATTCAGCATCTTTCTTTCTTCATCTGCGGACAAAGCTTAAGATTGTGCTTGTGGGTAAAAGAAAAATATTTGAAGGACCCAGAGATATTTTCATAGAACAAGATAAATGGGTGAATTCGGAGCTGAGGCAATAAATGTACAATCAGCATAACAGTATACTAAAAGAAGAATAAAAGTTATTTAAATATGTAGTTATTACAAAGACCCTATCTTGAGGAGTTAGATAATAGTTGAAAGTGAACTGATATGTCTGCCTGCATGCTTGTAGCTTAATTCTAGTGCTACCAAAAAAAAAGTCATTTTATCTCACTGGCTCTATGTTTCTGCAAATGCAAATGGAAAGAATTAAAGTAAATTTACCATTTTAGTTGCATTGACTATATCAGTAAATGGTTGTTGGGGGAGTGCTATATTTAAACTTAACTGTTTCTTATAAATGTGATTAGTCATTTAAAATGAATAAATTGTTTTATAATATAGCTGCTAATAAGAAAGAAAATTCACAGTCAAGGAGAGGCTCAGTAGTATATGTTTTTGACATATCCTAAATGGCCAAATTATCTTAGTTGGCTAATTAACATGATTCTCAGAAAAGTTCTCTGTAATTTTCATCATTTCTCAATAAATAAAACGGCAAAATAGATTGAAGGGCATAAGTCATATGAATTATTATTAGGAATTTTCCAAAGAGTCATATGTTTAAACGTGTTCAAGGAGAGGAGGACTTCAGCATAAAATTATCATCCAATTCATCAGCATTTATTGTTCTCCATTGGGTCTAAGGGGTGTGTGTGTGTGTGTGTGTGTGTGTGTGTGTGTGTGTGTGTGTGTGTGTGTGTGTAAAGCTTTGTAAAGTATTTTACAAAAGTATTTTAGATTTAATTAGAATAGTGTAAATTAATTGCATTTAAAAAACAATACAGTTAGATGTACTATTTTTCTGTTTACTGCAAAATGATAAAGGCTCTGAAACTAACAGAAGATTCTTTTGTTTTTAAGTTTATTATTATTTTTTAAAATTTATTTTGGTTGTGCCAGGTCTTAGTTGCAGCAAGCAGGCTCCTTAGTTGTGGCTCGTGGGCTACCGTAGTTGTGGTACATGTGCTCCTTAGTTGCAGCTGCTGGGCTCCTTAGTCGCGGCTTGTGGGCTGTGCTCCTTAGTTGTGGCACGTGTGCCCCTTAGTTGCGGCCAGCGGGCTTCTTAGTTGTGGCTAGTGGGCTCCTTAGTTGTGGCATGCAAACTCTTAATTGGGGCATGCATGTAGGATCTAGTTCCCTGACCAGGGATTGAACCCACATCCCCTGCATTGGAAGGCAGATTCTTAACCACTGTGCCACCAGGGAAGTCTCCTAACAGAAGGTTCTTGAATCTGTACTTGAATTACTTCAGATGATTCAAATAAATATCAGGAAAAGTTTTTGTGCAGTTATGTTAATTATAATGTAACTTTTAAATGATAATTTCAAATGGGCTGGCCATTATCAAATATGGGAATAATAAGGTTAAAAAATTATGCTATTATGTGATAACAATCCAAGAAAAACAGTCTTTTTGTAGACCAAGATAATATAGCATTGAATGAAAATATAAGGATCAAATAATTGTAAGTACAGTTTTCATTAGTGGCAAATAAATTTTCTTTTAAGGTAGATTTTTCTGTTAGTAGAGAAGAAAGAAAATGTATAACCTCTGGACACCTGGTAAAACATATTCATTGTCACCCAGAAAATCCCAATTGTGAACAAGTTATTTCTGAAATAATATGAAAAAGAAATTGACTTATACAACTTTCTTTTGTATTGCTGTGTTGTTTTAAATTTTAAAAAAGAAAAAGGTTAAGGGCATAAAAATGGTATCTCCCATTTTAACATTACTGTGGATAAGCAGAATGTGTCCTTGGTGCTTTGTGACTTTTAAAATTATTACTTTCCTAGATAAAATCTAATATTGGGTCAGCCAAAAGGTTTGTTCAGTTTTTTTCTGTAAGATGGCTCTAGTAGCACTTAGTTGTCTTTAACTTCATTTGAAGCAATTTTGTTAGACAGTATGTGACAGCTGTCATATCAGTGTGCATTTAAAAAAGACGTATCAAAATTGGTGAACTTTTGTGTAGCCATTTTAATACTGATGATGGAAGAAAAAAACATTTTTGGCATATTATGCTTTATTATTTCAAGAAAGGTAAAAACGCAACAGAAATGCAAAAAAAATTGTGCAGTGTATGGAGAAGGTGCTGTGACTGATCGAACGTGTCGAAAGTGGTTTGCGAAGTTTCGTGCTGGAGATTTCTTGCTGGAGGATGCTCCAAGGTCAGGTAGACCAGTTGTTGATAGCGATAAAATCGAGACATTAATTGAGAACAATCAACATTATACCACGTGGGAGATAGCCGACATACTCAAAATATCCAAATAAGCATTGAAAATCATTTGCACCAGCTTGGTTATACGTTCATCACTTTGATGTCCGGGTTTCACGTAAGTTAAGCGAAGAAACCTTCTTGACCATATTTCCGCATGCGATTCTCTACTTAAACATAATGAAAACAAATTGTGACGGGCAATGAAGAGTGGATACTGTACAATAATGTGGAATGGGAACAAATCATGGGATAAGTGAAATGAACCACCACCAACCACACCAAAGGCCAGTCTTCATCAAAAGAAGGTGATGTTGTGTATATGGTAGGACTGGAAAGGAGTCCTCTATTATGAGCTCCTTCCAGAAAACCAAACGATTAATTCCAACAAGTACCGCTCCCAATTAGACCAACTGAAAGCAGCACTCGACAAAAGGCATCCAGAATTGGTCAACAGAAAACACATAATCTTCCATCAGGATAATGCAAGACCACATGTTTCTCTAATGACCAGGCAAAAACTGTTACAGCTTGGCTGGGAAGTTCTGATTCATCCGCCGTATTCACCAGACATCATACCTTCGGATTTCCATTTATTTCGGTCTTTAAAAAATTCTCTTAATGGAAAAAATTTCGATTCCCTGGAAGACTGTAAGAGGCACCTGGAACAGTTCTTTGCTCAAAAAGATAAAAAGTTTTGGGGAAATGAAATTATGAAGTTGCCTGAAAAATAGCAGAAAGTAGTAGAACAAAAAGGTGAATACGTTTTTCAACAAAGTTCTTAGTGAAAATGAAAAATCTGTCTTTTATTTTTACTTAAAAACCGAAGGCACTTTTTGGCCAACCCAATGGTTTGATTTAATTCTCTATTTGAAGTTTAAATTCTCTCTCTCGCTCTCTCACTCTCTTGCTGTCTCTCAATCACTTTCTCTCTCTCTCTCTTTTTTTAAGCTTCTCCATGGGTTGATAACAGTAGAACTCCAAACAAGATTGACCTTTATGATGTACGCAGGAGACCATGGTAAGAATTTTGGGGTAGCCATGAAAAGATGAAAAAGACAAAATAAAGTTTCTTTTTTTGTTTGTTTGTTAAAAAGTTGCAAGGGATCTTTCCATTATTAGGATGAATATTGTCTGATTATTTAAAAACCTCTTTTTTTCCTTCTATACATTTGAATTTTTTATACATTTATACTTTAAAACAGTTAAAGCTAAATGAAGATGATGAGTTCAATGGGCAGTGATGATGAAGTTGTTGAAATGATTCATCAAATGCATTTCAAGTGGACTACTTTAAGTTTTATAGTCAATGTCATTTCTAAATCTCTTTTAGCTGGTGGGGATTTCTATTGAAAGTCTCCCAGTTTGCTTGGAGTAGGGCTCTAATAATCAACATCTAGATAGAGTAGAATATAGTTTGCCTCCGGTGGTGAACTAATGAGAACTAGCCGCAAGGTAAGAGCTGCCCCTAGTTATAGTCATATAGCTCACGTTTCATTTTTCCAAAAAAAAAGTTTATTTGTTCCTTACTACTAAATAAACTCATTTTCCTAACATATGAATCAAAAAATACCAAATACATCATAATTACACTCCCTGGGAAACAATTATTAAACTCGTGCATTTTAATTCATTTTTTGAATGTGTTTAATCGTGTGGTTCTATATTTTTTAATGAGTTCACATGTTATACAATATAGTGCTTTGTAACCTACTCTTTCATATCAATATCTTTTCATAAGAGACACAGTAACATCATTTTAAAAGAATGACCAGATGGTAACTTATTTTAAAAATCCCCTATTATTGTACATTTAGGTTATTTCTGACTTTTTGCTAGGGTTCAGACAAATTCTAAGAGACATAATAGTTGATTCAAAGAAACGTATTTAAGGCTTTTAAAGTGCCCTATTAAACGTCCCAGTAGCAATTTACATAAACACCAACCATGTATAATAGTACCAGGTATTATTAATCCACATATTATTCTTGATAATATTTCTCTAAGTTAGTGGCTTTGGAGCCATGGGTTATTGAGTGGAGGCAAAGCCTATGACATCACATGATTTGGGTTCAGGAACCAGTTGTTTCGGCGGAAACTTAGAAACTAGGTCCCAACTAGAAGAGACAGACGATATCCTGTCCTCCGTCTTCCTCATGGAGAGGCATGTCAGGACCATTTGTCAAGATGCTAGACATGAACTAGATTTGCCTTCCACTGGAATATCCACTGGAATATCCCAGCAACCCTGCCATTTTACCTTCTAATAGAAAAACAAACTTGAGTGCAAGCTGTAAACTCTGTTTCATGAACATATAGTGCTGAATAGTTACTAATTGTGCTGAAATGTTGCCTGAAAACTTATTGGCAAGTTATCTGGCAGGCTTCTGAGAAGTTAGATTTAGAATCTTGGACAATAAATAGAACACTGCGTTCAGATGCAGCTCTTCTTGTTGGGGAAGGCAGGTCCCCACTTCCCATCAGCCTGTGGCCAGGCAGCATGAGTTTTCGGGATCATTCACCTGTAGTTAAGTTTATCTCTACAGTGGCTGAACTATTCTCCTTGAGTCTCTTTTCACGTGCAGAGATTCTGAATCTGTAGGGCTGGGGTTGAGTGTGGAAATCAACATTTTGAACTGGCTCTCCAGGTGATTTTTAAGATACTATAAAGTCTGAGAAGCACTACTTGAAACTCTTGGAAGCAACATTATATATTGTTTTTAATTACTTTATTGTCCCTTTGTCAGTCTTTATTCCTTTGTCAGATTAGACCACTCATCTATTTTTGCCGGGTTTTTTTGTGTGTGTTTAAATATATGATACGATCTTATTATTTGTTTTTATTATTATTATTCTTTATGTATTTATTTAGTTAGTTTTGGCTGCATTGGCTCTTCATTGCTGCTCACGGGCTTTCTCTAGTTGTGGTGAGCGGGGGCTACTCTTCGTTGCGATGCGCGGGCCTCTCATTGTCGTGGCTTCTCTTATTGCAGAGCACGGGCTCTAGGTGTGAGGGCTTCAGTAGCTGTGGCAAGTGGGCTCAGCAGTTGTGGCTCGTGGGCTCTAGAGCGCAGGCTCGGTAGTTGTGGTGCACGGGCTTAGTTGCTCCGTGGCACGTGGGATCTTCCCGGACCAGGGTTCAAACCCATGTCCCCTGCATCGGCAGGCAGATTCTTAACCACTGCGCCAGCAGGGAAGCCCTATTATTATTCTTTAGAGTGAGTTTTAGAACCTGTGGTCAGCAAAATGGAATTTAGGATAACTTTTTTTTTTATGGAAATGTTCTTTCAGATGTTAATTTCTTTTGCTCCTAGTATTAAAGCACATCTCTTATTCCTTTGTTATAAATATCTGTAAAACATACCTTATTTATTATGCCTCTGACATTTCTTTTATGTTAAATGTAGCTTTTCTAAAGTTGATGTTACAGAATTGTGAATAAAAGAGCATCATTTACCTAGATAGAATGGAAGTAGGGCCTTGCTTGGAAAATATCTGAGATTAGTAAATAGCAGTTCAACAAATATCAATGCTTGATATTTTACAAGAGAAAAACTTATTCGTATGATATTTGTTACAGGTACATCCAAGGAGCCGCATCTCCTAAAGACATGCTTATTCTGGTTGACGTGTGAGTAGTTAAATATTACGTAATTTTCATATATTGAGAATATAGGGAGGAGTTTTAGATAACAGTAGTAGGTTGGGACTGGAAAATAGGTTGAAAAAAAGACAAGGAATAATTGTGATGGCTTTTATATCCAGACAAAGAAATCAAATTAAGGCAGTAACAAAACAAACAAAAATTCTCTTATTGAAAATGAGAGGAATCTATGTCAAAATGGAAAATTATGGCTTGGTTCTAAATCTGAGCTTTTTGAAAAATTATTGATTTGCTTCCAGTTTTTTGCTTTATATTTTAAACAATATTAAAGTACATGGTTGCTAAATCTAAGCTGTTTCTGCTTCCATAAAAAGTAGAATAATTAGTTGGCACTTAGTTATTAATGATTCAGATATCTTTTAGGGATTGGCCACAAAATATCAATAGATAAATATTACATATATTGAATGTCAATACTAGGCCTTTCTCAAGGGCAATGCTGAAATACAAGAAAGAATTTCATGAGTTTTTATATTGGTCATTTTATTTTTTTGTCACATTGCTTCAAGTTAGGGTGTGTGTGTGTAATCTTCCAATTAAGATAGAAGGTGAAGCGGTAGAACATAGTGAAGAATATATCCTGCTTTGGAGATTTAGTTTTTAAGAGCAATACCAAGGAACTAAAAACGTGTGGTATAAAATGCTTATATTATTTTCCCTGAGAGAATAAAAGTATACCCTCATCTGTTCTTTGCCACTGGAAGAAACAGAATCCAATGTTTTATAGGCAACTAAATTCATTTCACAGGATAGTGTCAGCGTTTGAAAATTTCTCCATTATAATGTGAATTGAATAAGTTTAAAATTTTATAACCTTGCCTGAGAAAGAGAAGATAACTGAATTTGACAAATGTAACAAATATTAAATCTCATTTCATTTGTTACAATGCATTTAAACTTCATCTTGTTTTAATTAAGTTATAGAGTTTGTACATATGCTAATCCTTGATATTCTTCTGAAATATAAATCTGAATGGTAATGCAATATGTTATAATCCTATTGGATATATGCTAATTTCCTGAAATAATTTCTTTTATTAAAATCTTTGGAACCCATGTCGGATACCAAGTGGGATAAAAATGTAGATGAAGTTGTAATGCCATTTTAAAAAATTATTTCAACAGAAATGTGTTGAGGGTATCCTACATACAATGTGATGATACAAAGATGATTAAGACATGGTCCCTGATCTCAAAGATGATTCAGATGTATTAGTGAAATTAAACCATATTCACATCAGTAAATTAAAACAATTGTAGGAAGTGAGAGATATGAAGTATGACACAGCACTGAAGGAATACATAGGTGAGAGAGCACATTTCATTTTAAAGTGTCAGGAAAGACTTCATTAAGGAGATAAAATTGGAATTGAATCCTTATAGCTAAGATTTAACAAGGCAGGCATGGGAAGGGAGAGGAAAGAGACTGAAATTTCAGGTGGAAGGATGACAGAAGCAAAGTGGCATAGATGAGACCTCTGATAACAGCTAGAAAAGTAAAACTGGGAAGAAGATGGGAACTAGACACATAAAAGTGGAAGTTAATTGCCCAGAGATGAGCCCTGCAAATAGATGTGGTCATACAGGATCATAATCTATGTAGAGACAAGAAAAATGAAGACTAAACCCCAAAGAATATCTACTTTAGGATATAAAACAAAGCATTGCGTTTACAAATCTATTATGAAATTATTATGCTGCTTCATAATTATTGGTTTAATCAAGTCAAACAATGAGCTCCCTAGGGCAATGGCTGTATCTATTAACCTCTGTAGCCCTCACTACTAACTTGGCTAACAGAGCTGGTATTCAGTGTATATTTCCTCAGTAAGTGAATATGCCACGAGTATCCACAGTTTCTTAAAATTGTCACTTGACGTGTAATTTTCATCATTGTAGTTAGAAAAATATACATTCTGATGCTTGTTGGAAAGAAAGACAAGGTATTTTGTAATTTATTTCTACTTGCTATCAAAAATAGGACTTTTTCTACTACTGGTTTTTTGAAGACAAAATTATTTGAATATTATTATCTAGAGTCAGTGCATAAGTTCCGTTTCCTTAGGGTGTATGATGTTAATTAACTACATGGTCATTAACATGTGTGGACTCATTTTTTTATAGGAGTGGGAGTGTTAGTGGATTGACACTTAAACTGATCCGAACATCTGTCTCTGAAATGTTGGAAACCCTCTCAGATGATGATTTTGTGAACGTAGCTTCAGTAAGTATATGATGACTGCATTTTTGCTGAGTAAAATCTACAATTTTTATCTCCCTCTGGTTTTAAATACTTTATAGTGTTTTGTCATAGATAGGCTGAGATATTTCTGGTCCTATTACAAGACTGTCTTACTGAGCTATCCTCTCTTGTTACTCATTCTCCCATACTTCCACACAAAGGTCCTTTCTGAATGTTTGAGGATTTACCCATGAATGGAGTGATTGAAGCAATGAACATGAAGGAAAAACATTATATATATTCTCTTTGACTCAGAGGTGCTTAAACAGTTGACGTGAACCCCCGTACTCATTGATATCATTGTAACTCCCAATAAGTAGTGACTCGGCAGTGTAATTGTATGGCAATTTTCTGTTCATTGTAATGCTCCTTTTTCATACTGGACACATATCCATAATGTATTATGTTTTTAAAGTTTTTTTTTATTATTAACATGAGAACCAATAGATATTTGAATGTGCTTTCTTAAAATTCTTGTTTCCAGGAACCATTTTAGGCTTTCCTCCTCATAGCTAGAGAGCTTTGAACTCTGAAGCAAATGAAACAGGACAAAATGAATGTTACTGTATTTCACTTTAATTCATAGGATTTTGGCAGAAAATTTCATGGCCATGTACTGGTTGATATAATTTCACATTTGAAGTGGTTATATTCATAGAGATGCATGTGAGGGAAGAAGTATTTGTGGTGAGGTCATTTTGTATTGAACATAGGAGAATGGATCTACCTCTAAAACCACATGGGAGGAAGTTAAAGCAGCTGGCCTACAGTCAATTTACTCCCTTCACTGGAAGGGTACCCCCTGGAAAAAAGTAGGCAGAGGAACTGAATATAGTCTCTTGTCAACCAGAGCCTCAAGTAACTAGATAAATCATATTTACTAAGAGGAAGAGGAATCACTCCAAAAATGCTTTTAGCAGGATATTCCCTAGCTAAGGGTAACTGTCATAAATAGAACCCAAGATCAATGAAGCAAGATTCCTTTAAAACTATCTAGTAGGTAATATAACTCTCTGGGTAATAAACTGGAGATTTTTCATAGTTTAAATACTCACCCTGCAAAGCTCTTTTTGAGACCACTTTCATCTGGGCCCAGAGAAATGTCTCCAATACAGTAATGTAGGACCTGGTCTATTAATTTTCTGAGGCTAATTAATTAACAGAATAACACAGACTGGGTAGCTTAAACTACAGAAATTTTTCTGTCACAGTTCTGGAGGCTGGAAGTCCAAGATCAAGGTGCCGGCAGGGTCAGTTTCTACTGAGGCCTCTTTCCTTGGCTTGCAGATGGTTGCCCTCTTGCTACCACTTCATATGGTCATCCCTCTGTGCAGACTAGTGTCTCTTCCTCTTCTTATAAGGACACAAGTCATAGTGGATTATACCCTCACCCTAATGGCCTCATTTTTAACTTAATCACCTCTTTCAAGAACTTATCTATGATTACTGTTACATTTGGAGGTACCAGGGGTTGGGACTTCACCATAGGAGTTTGAGGGGGACACAGTTCAGCTCATAACATCTGGGGAACTGCCCTCCATACCCAGATCTTTCTATGCTTTATCTGAACGTTTAGCAGTCCTTTAGCTTGTCTGCATCCTTGATATTATTAGTAAAATTTGATACTGCTTAAGAGCTCTGATTAATGTCAGTCTGATTTTATAATCTGACCCTGGGTGTTAGCTCACGACTTATTCAACAAAATGAGAACAAGTAAAATGTAATGCTTGGTCTCCCAAATAAAATGATCAAAAAGATAGCCATTTAGTTTAATTTGTACATTAAAATATTGTTTATTACAAAGGCATTGGAAAGGTTGCTAACAAAATATTATCTTTGGCAAAGCAAAAGAGAAAGTTGAAAAACATTAAATTCAGTACAGATTTGGCATATCTAATGAAATTTAGATAAAACCAGCAGACATTAAATATGGTTAATGTCTTAATCTCGCTTCCTCCTGATTCTTACTCATGGATTCAAGTGTAAATGGTTTTATTGGGACAGGATCCCAGGAAACACAACCAATTAAAGGAAATTAGGCAAGGGAAGGAAGGAAGAATGCCAATTAAAAGAATTTAATTTAAAGGGATTTTAATCCTATTGAGGTATCCTAGAAGCTGTGTAGAATATGAACTTCAAAGTTATTCTGCCTCAAGGCCAAGTGAGCTGTGGTTTTAAGTACCAGCCTTCCATATATGTGGGCAGAATAGACTCTGACCATAAGAGCGAGAAATGTAACAAAAAGTTGCAGGTGACAGTAGTTAGAAACCTGTCCAGTATGTCCACTGTATCCAGTTAATGATCCTTAAAGATGGCGTCTAACATTTAAAGCCAGTGTTTCCTTATTGATTTTCTGTCTGGATGATCTATCCATTAATAAAAGTGGGGCATTAAAGTCCCCTACTATTATTGCACTACCGTCAGTGTCTCCTTTTATGTCTGTTAATATTTGCTTTATGTGTTTAGGTGCTTTATACTGCATGCATAGATATTTGCAAGTATTATATTCTCTTGTTGGATTGATCCCTTTATCACTTAAAAATTCCTGAAAATGTAACATTGTTTTTTATGAGTGGATACAGTCTGATGCCAGCACATCAGTGGACTTAGCAGCATGATTCAAAGAACATGCTGCCTCTTGAAGGACAACATTCCTACTCAAAGACTGTCATCTGCAAGCTGGAGCTTTAGTTGCACACCTAAGAGACTATCCCAGTGTTTTATCGGGCTGGCTGTTTCTAAGTGATGCAGTATATGGTAGACCCAGTGGATCCTGTGGTCATTTGTTTGTTGTTGGACCTCCTTCACCATAAAATAGATTGCTTGATTTGAGGAGATATTATGTAGGATTCCATGATGGTATCCCATGATGATAAATCAGAGAGTGTGTGAATCCAGAGGATTAATGATACTGCATGAGGCATTGCAAACAGGAAAGGGGAACTCTTAACTGAAACATGTGTCAATAGCAAGAAAAGCAAAATTGACGCCACCCCATTCCAGAGGGATAAAATCGAATACAATCTGTTTGAAATCAAGTTGTTGAATGTCTTTTTGAAGAGTGATACTGTATTAAAGACTCAGCATCGGACAGTTTCCAATGCGTTAGCCATTCACTAATGGCGATAGCTATATCCCGCTTGATGAGAAACAGGCCATGTTTTTAGGCCCACATATATCCCCTCTTTCTCTGCTACCTGGCTGCTGCATTTATGGACAGTTGCTGCATACAATGGACAAATCCTCCTCTCCACTCAGTTGTTCAGTACCTCCTCTGTATGAATGTTCTCTAGTGGGGATTGATGTGAGACAGAGATCTGCACATTTCATGCCTACTCCCATAGGTCCATCCTCACGCTTCCTCTCCAGAACTCTTTGTCTGGGGAAGGTCTTCCATTCTTGCTTCTTCAAGGGCATTGGCCAACCAGCTAAGCCATTTGCCCCTATGCAGGAGTGGGGTTGTCTTATCTCAGGCTACTTGCTCCCTCACACCAAGTTGATGACCAGTTGTTTTTTGCCTCAAGATCCATCAACATCCATCCCCTGGCATGTTCTCCCAGTAACTGCTGTTCACATTAGACAGATCTTGCATCTCTTTTGTTGAATATTCTCTCTTTCTGTTTTCCTGGAACAGAGACTGTTTTTCCAGGTAGGCCATGTTGAGACCTGGTCTGTTTGTTGCCTAGAGCCATGAGGGGAGAGGAGATCAGATCTTAAGGGAGAGCATCATCTTTTATGGTCTCTAGGAATGGGAGAAGCTACTACTTTGTAAGAGGAAGAGATTACTTCTCCATACCCAGAGGGTATAGGGAAATCTGAAAGTTCATTGTTCTCAATAGCATCTACCCATGTCCCCATTCTACTCTTAAGATCCCATTCTTTGCCTATCAGTGCCGTGACTTTTTTTTATTTATATATTTATTTTTGCGGTACGCGGGCCTCTCACTGTTGTGGCCTCTCCCGTTGCGGAACATAGGCTCCGGACGCGCAGGCTCAGCGGCCATGGCTCACGGGCCCAGCCGCTCCGCGGCATGTGGGATCTTCCCGGACCGGGGCACGAACCCACGTACCCTGCATCGGCAGGCGGACTCTCAACCACTGCGCCACCAGGGAAGCCCAGTGCCGTGACTTTTGCATAGAAACCTGCCATGCGTGTGGATGTGGCCTCGTTATGTGACTTTCAAAAGCAAATTCTGTGTCTGTTTCTAGCACACGTCATCCTTCTCACATCAAAAAATTAGAATCTCTTTATTGGCTCCTGTATATCTTCTGGCTTTCACACTTTGCCTAGTTGGTAGTTGGCTGATCTGAGGTTGTCACTTTTTTCATTGAATTTAACAACCAACCAACTCCAAGCCCCTATAATTACTGTTATCACCATATTTCTCAAATGCTAGGTGCCTCCCCTTTATTCTGTATTGTGTTCCAGTCACTACAGGTAAAAATCTTAGCAGTTATAATGCTGGCCTCTGAGGGGTTTTCTTTACTCCAGTTACCACTGATATATAGCCAATTACCAGAGGAATATTTATTGCCACATGGCTGGTGAATGATATAATTCTGGAATCCCATCCTGACCATGTTTCCTAAGACCTCTGCTAGTATCTTATATTGTCTTTCCTCTGAAATAGTTCATGAGATAAGGATTCAAGTACAAATGGCGTATTTGGAAAGTAATTCTAAGAAAGATTGAGAGAAATGTGAGAAGTAAAGCCAAAAAAGGAAGAGAACTGATAAACAGTGGGTTATCAAACAAGTTACCACTGTGAGTGAGTAGAGCTTAATCCTCTGGGCAATTCTGTAAACCAAGGTAGATTGCATGAATTGAAATTATTCTTTCCAAGGGAACAGTGTGCTGTGGTATTTGAAGTTAATGACTGCTCCCAAGGGACGTTAATTCCCCAGTGTTCCCAGGCCACCATGTGCACAAGCAAAAGGCTCCCAGAAATCTTGGACAGTTAAATTTGGGCTGATATGTGAGGAAATATGGATGGGGCACCAGTAGCATCTGCCTCAGTTAGAAACTGAACAGTGCTATTAAAAAATATGCTTCAAAAGATTTTCTGACTGAACAGTAGAAATGGCTTTGAATGAATTTTATGCTTTCAACTTTTAGGCAGCAATCAATGATTCTTTCCTAATTAAAATAAAAAACTTAGATGGGATTGCCTTTGAGATTCGTTTTTTTTTTTCCCACACACACACTGTATTTTATTTTTACAAGAGATAAATCAACTGACACCAAGCATTGTAAATGGATGACCACAACAAAAGCAACAATGATTGCAATTACCAAACACAAAACACACTCACAGTATGTCATAATATTGACATTCAGTCCAGGAATCCTCCACTGTAACAGCTCCTTTACTTTGCAGTGAAAATTGATTTGTATATTTTTTGCCTCTGAGTCCTTGTGGGATTTTCTTTTTTATTCAAACAGAAAGTCACAAAAATTATAATCATCCTCGTCAGTTCACTCAGTCCCATGTAATTAACTTTTTTTTCATCTTGATCTTTTATGAATTCATCAGTTTTCCATTAGAGTTCTGAAAATGCTTCATTCAGTTCAGCAGTGTAGTCAGTTACCAGAAACCTGTACTTGTCAGAGTCTTTTCTATGAATTCCGTGAAGATGAAAGCCTTTTATAGGAACATTTTTGCAAAAGCATCAGACACCCAGAACTCTGGAAATGACAAAAGACTTAAAAATGACCACGGTTAAAGATTTGATGAAAGTTCATAATAATGCAATTGACAAGGAAATTTAGTTATTTCTGAGATATACACTTTAAAGTAATAACTAGAATTATGACTTATAACATTATACCAGAACACGTAAGATTTTTAGAAATTTCATGTAATGTCTGAAACATTTATATTAACATATTTCCATACAAATAACCCAAAGAGAGTTTAGTATTAGTTGTTTTTGTTTGTTTTTTTATACTGCAGGTTCTTATTAGTCATCAATTTTATGCACATCAGTGTATACATGTCAATCCCAATTGCCCAATTCAGCACACCACCATCCCCACCCCACGGCGGTTTTCCCCTCTTGGTGTCCATACGTTTGTTCACCTTTGAGATTCTTAATGCCTGACAAGTTTTAAGGACCTTTGCTTCTCCTAAAAATATTATGGTTGTTAAAGGTGTATTTCTTTTTTTTTTTTGGCGATACGCGGGCCTCTCACTGTTGTGTCCTCTCCCATTGCGGAGCACAGGCTCCAGACATGCAGGCTCAGCGGCCACGGCTCACGGGCCCAGCCGCTCTGTGGCATGTGGGATCTTCCTGGACCGGGGCACGAACCCGTGTCCCCTAGCATCGACAGGCGGACCCTCAACCACTGCGCCACCAGGGAAGCCCAAATGTGTATTTCTTTAAAGAAAATTGT
This sequence comes from Neophocaena asiaeorientalis asiaeorientalis, assembly GCF_003031525.2. Taxonomy (NCBI): domain Eukaryota; kingdom Metazoa; phylum Chordata; class Mammalia; order Artiodactyla; family Phocoenidae; genus Neophocaena; species Neophocaena asiaeorientalis. Next base: position 93,191 of record NW_020172361.1, read on the forward strand.
TAGCTAACTTCTTAAGAAACAAAATTGCAAGGTCTTTCCTTGTGATTTCTGTGAATCAGGTTAATATAAACTTTATTGATGCCTTGACAGCTCTTTGTAAATCCTTGCTGGGGTGTCCTCACTTGATGTAATTTGAATATGTGAACTGAAAGCACATAGGCAAAGTGAATATGTTGCTTGTAGAAAGAACTGGGAATGCATTTGATATGGAAGTAATGTATCTCAGTGTGTCGAGTTTAAAATTATGAAAATATCTCAGTTATGTATTCAAAAATAGGGAGAAAGTGATATTAAAAGATGTAAATTCTAAGGTGAATATTGCAAAAGATGCTTCATCGTACACTATGATAAAGTCATAGTGATATCCCACTCTACTCCCAGAGAAATTTTTTACTGGTCTCAGTTCCTAGTATATTGGCTTATTTAGTTGAGGTTCATTAATTTACTTTGTGGTTTATGGTCCTTATTTACCATAAGGAGATATTTTTGTCAACTATACTCTGATTTTTTTTATTGACTATATATTTTTGTTTAATTCTGTTATCTGAGAAAAAAACATTAGTACATTTTCATGGTTGAAAAGTCACTAAATGATATTGGCTGATCATATTATTCCAGACATAGATTTACCCTTCAGAAAATCAATACGAACAAGACCTAAAGTAGGTATGTGTTCATTATTTATCTAATTTGTGTATTAATCTTCAATTTAATCACATTATAATGAATTATTAGAGTTAATTTTTTTAACATTGCTCATGAGATAGGAACTGTTCCATGTGTTTTTCAGAGTAACTCATTGATTCTTCACAACAACTTGTAAAGGAGATAATATTATTGACCTAAATTTTATAGATAAAGAAACATAAGGTGTAGTAACTTTTCTAAGTGAGAAGCCAGGATTGGAGCACAGCTATTTTCATTTATTAGTCTAGATTTATCCACAAAGTTATGTGGTTGGATCCTGAAGGAAAATATAAAGTAAGTTTACTAATTTTAGTGCATAATCTGATATATTTAAATAAAATTCCAAGCTATTCGAATTCTTAGAAATTCTGAGATAAAATATGATTAGGTTATAATAGCAAGGAGAAATGCTTCTTTTAAATCTAAATTTATTATTAATTTTTGAAGAAGAAGGTTATTTATGTTTCAGTGGAGGACTTGTTTTAAGAAATCTGCCGTATTTTGGCTTGAAAAAGCATATATGAATTGGATTATTCTTATAATTACAAATAAACACTTAAACATTATATCTGGATTATACGTTTTTGCTTAGGTAATGTGTCTCCTTTTATAAATTTATTTACGTTATCATGTGTCCTTCTGCTTCTATCAAACTACATACATTGTTATTTACATTTATATAATATTTAATGTCAGCCACATCAACTTCATAATTTAAAAGAAATTCTTCATTTTTATTAGTTGGGTGAAAAAAATACCTGAAAGTGATACATTTAAAGAGAATTAAAACTAACACAACATTGTAAAATAACTATACTCCAATAAAAATTAATTTTAAAAAACTTAAAAGAATTAATTCTTATGTAACATTTTGGTCAAAGAAAAGTAAAATCATATTTTTGTCTTTAAAAGATAGGCCTTTCTCATTAAATAGAAATGTAATAACTTAATGATGTAGAGATTCTATGGAAAAAAAAAAATCCCTTCTAATATAGTTATAATCTCCTGGGCTTTGTGTGTGTGTGTGCACGCAGATGTGCTTGTATATTTTTCTTTCTGAAACTGCTTGAAAGTCTAGGAAAGAAGCAATATAACTTTTAGCTTTTGTAACTTCAGGGAGGCATAATAATAAGGCACTGAGGAAATCTGGTAGTGATTCTATAATTAATTCTGACAGTAATCTTCCCACAAAGCCCTCATGCATTTCTCTTCATCCTCATAACCTAAGATCATGTCTGTCATCCAGAGTTATGATGCAGTCTGTATGAACGCTTTCCCAATGTTGCCTAGAACCATCAGACAGAAAAATTAAGCAGCTTCTCACTTTTAGGCTTATGTATCTAAGTTTCTTTATTTTTTTGAGAACGGTAATTTTTATGCTTCAATCACACATAAAATGTCAGAACAAATGTTGATCATTTCCTAGTGTTTCTATAATCTCCAGGGCTGTTCTTTGTTGCAGACACGAAGCCTGCTGTTAGGCAAAGCTTAAATGCAGGCATAATATAGCTGTTTTCCCACTAATCCAGTTATATACTTTGATAGAACTAAGTGGTAGATGATAAGAGCAGCAATTCAATCACAGCATGTTCTGATTTGCAGGCAAAATTTCAAATGTTGACACAAAGAGTGGTATTTGTTTATGAAAGTGAGGAAGTTTGACGTATTAGGAGAAAAATAGTGCAAGCCAGTGGAGGATGAAAGGAAAATGTATGCTGATTATGGACAATATATGAAAAATTAACAACTGAAGAAGATGGCCTCGTGTTTCAGTAAAATCACATATTTTTATTTAAGAATTAGATGCAAATGTTAGGATTTCGTTAATGATCTTTGAGTCAGTTTTCTTGCGGGAAGCTTTCCTAACTTGTGGTCATTTTAAAATGCTATCTTTGATTATTCATCAGAAAGAAATAATCAAAATACTCCTTATAATATCTTTGCTATTAGTTGTAGGAGATAACTTTAAAAAAAAATCAACTCTACCCCTTGCCCCAACTGTAGTCACTAAACAACAGTTCTAGAGGTGACAATCTCTAAATGCCAGTGCAAAATGAGGAGTGAGGATCCGTAGCCACCTAGGAGGCTGGGAAGGGATGATCATGATGAAAGGATCTGGTGACATTAGTCAGGCTAAGTTCTGGTTAAGTGCCCTACTTCCCACTCTCCTCACAATCCTGCCTCTTATATGTACTCATAGAATTGCATAGGAGTAATGCACAGCCTTTGAAACTGATCTCAGGTGGCCTTGGCCTGCAGCGCCTTGAAGCAGGGTTTCAGCTCCCAGGCAGAGATTGAGGTCGGGTCGCAGCAGTGAGAACACCAAATCCTAGCCACTAGACCAGAGGCCAGTGACGAGGCCCTGGCCCTTCGGCTTTGCAGAAAAGAATTCCCACAAAGATAGAAGGTAGTGGAACAAGTGAAGTATTTATTAGGAGGGAAAGGAGTACAGTACATGTGGCTAGACACATGGGCGGACTCAGAGAGAGAGTTGCACCCTCGCGGTAGTTTGAATCACTCTTTGGGGCATTTCTTCCAAGTTTCCTTTGGCCAGTCATTTGATTTGCCTAGTTCTGAGTCCGTATTTGGTGTATCTCAGGATCCTGCCACTTGTGCCTGTGCATCTCTGAGCCAAGATGGATTCTAGTGAAGAGGCCTATGGGTAGTTGACATCACTTACTATGGGGTGGCGCCCCCTCCCTTTTTGACCTCCAAGAAGCTTTCTAGTTCTAGTTGGGAGGGTCTCCTTGACTTCGAGAATGGAAATATGTGGTCTCTTATCTGCTATTTGGGCAGCACCCAGCCTTCTCTCTCAATTGTCCTGCTATTCTCGTCTTGGAGTATCCGTCTACAGGGAAGGAATCTCCAATTGCTGGCCATGGGGGGCGGGGTGCCCATCTGCCTCCTGCCTCAAAACTACTAGTTATGTGAGCTTATACAAGCTACTTAAGGCTTACAGATCTGTTTTCTCCTCTTTGAAATAGACAGAACCATATTTAACTTGCCTTTAAGTTATTGAGCACCAAATGGAATAACACATGAAAAGTGCTTGTTTATTGTAATCATTTTTCTGGTTATTATTATTGTTGCTGCTGTTGTCATCTTCCAACACTTTTCTACCAACTGTTCGGAGACAGTTCTTCAGTGAATGTGTCACATTGCTTCAAGTCTGAGCATTTACAGTCAGTTTGCCCAGATTTATGTACATTCCAGGATAAGTAAAGATAGAGATGTCTCCTTCCCCAGAAGAGATTTACATACAATGCAGAGGTAATTAAGATATTGTCTATCTGGAGAGGAGGATGGGCCAGCTGCCAGCAGCCCCTGTATGAGATCAAGGCCTTCCTCATCTTGGGATTCCTTGCCTGAAACACACGTACTGCCTATGCAGGTGACCCCCGGCCCTCTTCCCATCCTCCTGTGGGAATTGACTTGTGAGTGTGAGCAAAGGTGGCAATCTGGATCTTGGTACTGCTATTGGTATTGCTATGAGTAGTAAGCGGCCTTTTCTCTCTGACCCAAAGGGCTTGTATTTTTCTGCCAGTGTCTGTGAAGCTGTTGGTGGATTACTCATTAGCTTGCGAGAAGGATAAATCTCAGACACTTCCCAGTTCTTGGCTTGACAGTTTAACACCTACTAATGTCAGAGTGGGGCTTTGTTTAAGTATCGAATTGCACTGTATGTGCAAGAAAGACGTGATTTGGATTGTTCCTTTTCCTATGTGCTTTAAATTTCAGTTTCCTTTCTAAAATATCCCTCATGTGTTCCTAGACAAGGGCATGGTTTTCTTAGCTTAGGAACTTTCCTACTCTGCATATGATAATGAGCACATTTGTAAGTTGTGGCACAATTTAAAAGTGATTTCTCCACCCTTGCAAAACAGACCCTTTTGCCAGAATTCAAGTAAAATAAAAGATATTTGGCACACCAGTACAGTTTTGTGACATATGAATTCTAGGAGAGTAATTTCATTTCATGTCTTATCAAATAGTCATCCATCTAGATTTCAGGAAAACTTTATGTTGATTCATATCTCATTTATGTCAACGAACAAGAATCTTGTAGTTTATGCCCTTCCTTCTTAAGGTGAGGTCTGTGGCCAAGCAGCCTGAGCAGCGCCTGGCAGCTGGTTAGAAATGCAGAATCCCAAGCTCTACCCCAGACCTGCAGAGCCAGAATCTGCATTTAGCAAGTCTCCCAGGTGATTATTAAGCAATGAGGAAATCAGGGTACCTTAGGGAGGTACTTTTAGCAAAGTCCAGCAGGCATCTGTCTGGGGCTTGTTATAACTAATTATGCATATCATTGACTTAGATTTTAAGACCATTTAATTCATAGAATTGCTAGTTTTATGGACGTTTATGAATATTTTATTTTGTAGCCATTGACTTTTTGGAGAGAGGTATTAAAAAAGAGCAGAAGGAAGGAGTAGAATTAAGTTCATTAAGAGAACCAGAGTTTTCTCTCTCTTATATACTTGTTTCTTTAAGAAAAAAAAAAACTAAATCACTATACTGTACACTTGAAGTTAACACAATATTGTAAATCAGCTATATTTCAATTTTTTTCTAAGTACTGTTAAGGCAAAAAAATCGGTGCTTCTTAGAATTATCTTCATTTAAAAGACATAAAATTTACAGACTGTGAAGAAAAGAGTCTGAAATAATGGACAAATTTAGTAATTATATTACTTGCAGGGCAAGTAATCCAGGTTATTTAATTTTTCAAAAGAGAGATTGCCAGAGGATAACTTAATTGCTTTGCAAGTATAAGGAAAGTTTATAGGAAGGTGTTGACAAGTATGATAAATATTTTTCCATTAATTACATGATGCACCCAAGATAAAATTAGAAATTAACTGTATTTGCAGTTTTTGAAATAGCAAAGTAATTCTTAAGGTGAGGCAGAGGGAATACTTTCATTTTGAATTGAACTATAGTTTTTAAAAGTACAAAAGTTATTGATTTATTTGCTGGGTCTAGGACGACTATGAAAAGACTTCACGTCCAGTAAACACATATGAATAACTGCACCTAACAGGTAAAAATTTTCAAAGTTCAGGGATACCTCAGAGATATTACCGGTTCAGTTCCAGACACCACGATAAAACAAGTTTCACAAACTTTTTAGCTTCCCAGTGCATATAAAAGTTATGTTTACACTAAATTGTGGTCTATTAAGAGTGCAATAGCATTGTCTTTAAAACATGATGTACATACTTAATTTAAAAATATTGCTAAAAATGCTAATCATCATCTGGGCCTTCACTGAGTCTTTTTTTTTTTTTATAAATGTATTTATTTTATTTACCTTTGGTTGGGTTGGCTCTTCGTTGCTGCGCACAGACTTTCTTTCGTGGTGGAGAGCAGGGACTACTCTTCGTTGCGGTGCACGGGCTTCTCATTGCGGTGGCTTCTCTTGTTGTGGAGAAAGGGCTCTAGGTGCGTGGGCTTCAGTAGTTGCAGCACGTGGGCTCAGTAGTTGTGGCTCACGGTCTCTAGAGCACAAGCTTAGTAGTTGTGGCGCATGGGCTCAGTAGTTGTGGCTTGCGGGCTCTTGAGTGCAGGCTTAGTAGTTGTGGCGCTCGGGCTTAGCTGCTCTGCGGCATGTGGGATCTTCCCGGACCAGGGTTCGAACCCTGGTCCCCTGCATTGGCAGGCAGCTTCTCAACCACTGCGCCACCAGGGAAGCCCCCTCCACTGAGTCTTAATCTTTTTGCTGATGGAGGATCTTGCCTTGATGCTGACCATTGACTGATCAGGGTGGTGATTGCTGAAGGTTGCGGTGGCCGTGGCCGTTTCTTAAAATAAGACAACAGTAAAGTTTGCTGGGGCAGCGGGGAGAGTGCTATATAGATGTCATTTTATAACAAATTTCAGTCAGTGATAAAATATCTTTGTGTTTTAAGTGACCAGAGTCATTCTCACTCATATTGTCAGTATGACAGTATCTCTACTCTGCAAACACATTAGGTGTGTGTATCTTGCTCATTGTTTAGGCAAAGCCAGCTGTCATCACAATTTTTTTTTTTTCAATTAGGGAAGATGTTCCAAGTACTCAGCTTCATGTACCGTGAAAATATTAGACGTATTGGTCAGCTCTGCATCACAGTGTGGGTGAAGAGGAAGTGATCATAGAGTATGTGATCATTTGGTCATTTCAGTAAAGCTTCGTCTTTGGGAGCTGGCACGCAAATTTCCACAGGGCTATGAGAAAAATACTTATATTAGGAATAATACTGATAGAATTATTATATCGAGAATGATAAAGAGAAAGCTGCCCATATTTCTAGTTGGATGAGTGCTCTGGAATCAGAATTGCACACTGGTTGATTAAAAGATGGTTGAGAAAATATAAATATCAAGTTGTTATGAGCAAGGAAGCTAAATACAAATTAATTCTGAAGCAAAAGAGTAGCACACTCTCAATTGCTTGAAATTCTTATAAATGCCTGTAATTAGAGAGGTTTAAAAGTTTTCTGTACCAACATGTAAATAGAATATATTAAAAAAGATAGACTTGGGACTTACTCAGAAATTCTTTCAAGTTTTTGACAAAAGTCAACAGACTGAATTTGGGGCATGTCATGATTCAAGTTAATGGGAATATTTGTTTAAAAATGACAACATTTATCAGAAGTTTTGATGGGCCATGATTTATAATTAGAGGCAAACATAAATTGTGTCAATAATGTTCTCTATTTTCACTTTTTATTGATGCCATTTTCTTTTGGTATATACAGAATTTATTATTCCTATGCATTTATGTAATTTTTCCATCATAGTTAAAATTATCAGATATAAATATGATTTTAGAATTTGAGGGGCTTGCCAAGTGATCTAGCAAAGGCTTTTATTTCAGAAAGAAAAACCTGAAGCTCAGAGGAGATAATGGAATCAGCCATGGCTGTGGGTGCTTATTACAGGCAGGGCCTGGACTAGACCTGGTTTTCCTAAACTGAATTAAAAAATGGTCAATTCTTTATTAAAATTTTTTTTCTATAGGCCAAGGAAACTGTAAGCCAGCAGCCAGTGGGACAGCAACATCAATTTGAGGACAGGAGGGTCAAGTCCCAGAGTGCTATTAGCAAAGATACTTGTGGCACCTCTAACCATGGGAGAGCGACCACATGTCTGATTTTCGCTGAACAAGGATTAATAATAGAAATTAAAATCACATTCACAATACTAGCAAAAGCCATGAATTACGTAGCAGTACTTTTACTAATATATTTAGGACCTGCATTTTACTTTATTTTTATAGAAGTATCTTTGATTTAAAATATTTTACCAGTTTTGGGTGTACAGCATAGTGATTCAATATTTTTACAGATTATACTCCATTAGAAGTTATTGCAAGATAATGGCTATACTTCCCTGTGCTGTACAATATATCCCTCTTGCTTATCAATTTTTTTTTTTTTTTTTGCGGTACGTGGGCCTCTCACTGTTGCGGCCTCTCCCGTTGCGGAGCACAGGCTCCAGACCCGCAGGCTCAGCGGCCATGGCTCACGGGCCCAGCCGCTCCGCAGCATGTGAGATCTTCCCGGACTGGGGCACAAACCCGTGTCCCCTACATCGGCGGGCGGACTCTCAACCACTGCACCACCAGGGAAGCCCTTGCTTATCTATTTTATACACAGTAGTATGTACCTCTTAATCCCATACCCCTATCTTGTCCCTTCTCCTTCCCTCTTCCTACTGGTAAGCACTAGTTTGTTTTCTATATCTGTGAGTCTATTTCTGTTTTACTCTTTACATTCATTTGTTTTCTTTCTTAGATTCCACATATAAGTGATATCGTATGGTATATGTCTTTCTCTGACTTACATCACTATGCATAATATTCTCTAGGTTCTTCCACATTGCTGCAAAGGGCATATTTTCATTGTTTTATGGCTAATATTCCATTGTAAATATATACCACATCTTCTTTATATATTTGTCTGTTTATTGACACTTGGGTTGCTTCTGTCTCTTGGCTATGATAAACAGTGCTACTATGAACATTGAGGCGCATGTATCAGTTAGAATTAGTGTTTTTGTTTTTTCTGGATATATACCCAGGAGTGGAATTACTGAATCATATAGTAGTTCTATTTTTAGTGTTTTAGGAACCTCCATACTGTTTTCCATAGTGGCTACACAAATTTACATGCCCACCGTTGGATATTATACTAACTGGGAATTTGTCATAAATGGCCTTTATTATGTTGAGATATTTTCCCTCTGCACCCACTTTGATGAGAGTTTATATCATGAATGGATGATGAATTTTGTCAACTGCTTTTTCTGCATCTATTGAGATAATCGTGGTTTTTGTCTTTCCTTTTGTTAATGTGGTCTATCAAATTGATTGATTTCCATATGTTGAGCCATCCTTGTACCATGGAATAAATCCAACTTGATCATGGTGTATCATCTTTTTTATGCATTGTTGGATTAAATATACATTTGAAGTAATTATTGGTAGGTATGTACTTATTGCTGTTTTATTACTTGTTGTCTGGTATTTTTTATAGTCCTTCTCTGTTCATTTCTTTTTCTTTTTGCTTCTTCCCTTGTGGTTTGATGATTTTCTTTAGTAGTATGCTTGTGTTCCTTTTTTTAATTTTTTTCTACGTCTATTGTTGGGTTTTGCTTTATGGTTATTATGGGGTTCATACATGTTGACCTATAACTGTATCTAGTTGTTTTAAATTGATAGTCATTTAAGTTCAAACACGTTCTAAAAGATCTACATTTTACTCCCCTCGCCCACATACTGTGTTTTTGATGTCATATTTTGCATCCTCATGTTTATCCCTTGTTTGCTGTAGTTATGGTTCTTTTACAATGTTTTGTCTTTTAATCTTCATACTGGCGTATTTAAGTGGTTGATCCTCAATATGTGCAATATGTTTGCATTTCGTAGTGGGATTTCCCCTTTCATATAGATTCTTCTTTTTCACTTAGAGAAGACTTTGTAACATTTCTTTTAGGGTATGTTTAGTATTGATGGACTCTTTTGCTTGTCTGCGAAGTTCTCTATTTCTTCTTCTATTCTAAGTTATAATCTTGTTGTGTAAAGTATCCTAGGTTGCAGGTTTTTCCCTTTAAGGACTTTGAATATATCATGTCACTCTCTTTCGACCTGCAGAGTTTCTGCAGAGAAATCAGGTGATAGCCTTATGTGGATTCCCTTGTATGACTCTTTGTTTTTCTCTCATTGCCTTTAGAATTTTAACTTCCGCCATTTTTATTATGATGTGTCTTGGTGTGGGTCTGTTTGGGTTCATCTTGTTTGGGACTCTCTGTGCTTCTGGATATCTGTTTCTTTCTTCAGGTTTGGGTAGTTGTCAGCTGTAGTTTCCTCAAATACATTTTAAATACCCTTTCCTCTCTCTTCTCCTTCTGGGACCCCTGTGATGCAAATGTTGGTATACTTGTTGTTCCAGCAATCTCTTAAAATGTTTTCATGTTTTTAAATTTGTTTTTCTTTTTGCTGTTCTGTTTGGGTGGTTTCCATTATTCTGTCTTCCAGATGACTTATGCATTCTGCTGTATCACTTGGTCTGCTACTCATTCCTTATAGTGTGTTGGGGGTTTTTTGTTTGTTTTCTCCAGTTACTGAATTCTTTATTTTTGATTGGGTCTTTGTAGTATTTTCTAGTTCTCTGTTAAAGTTTTCACTGTGTTCATCTATGCTTTCCAGTTAACATTTTTATTACCAATGCTTTGAATTCTTTATCTGGTAAATTATTCCTGTTTCATTAGCTCTTTTATTCAGGGATTTTCTTTTGCTCTTCTAATTGAGAGCAGTTTCTCTGCCTTTTAATTTTGCTTAAATTTCTCTGCCTCTATGAATTTAGGTGAAGCAGTTACCTATTGCAGGTTTTTGTTGGGTTTTTTTTGCTGTACACAGGCCCTCTCACCATTGTGGCCTTTCCCGTTGTGGAGCACAGCCTCCAGACGCGCAGGTTCAGCGGCCATGGCTCACGGGCCCAGCTGCTCCGCGGCATGTGGGATCTTCCCAGACCGGGGCACGAACCCGTGTCCCCTTCATCGGCAGGTGGACTCTCAACCACTGCGCCACCAGGGAAGCCCTGCAGTTTTAAATGTGTGTGCGTACGTGAGAGTGTCCCTGTACAGGCTGCATGTGCCCAGTGCCTTTGGTGGGAGAGCTGGATTTGACGTGGATGTAACATCTTTCTTCAGGATGTGCTGGCATCTGTCACCCTGGTACGGGGTGGGACTGCACACAGAGGGGTAAAGCTGAAGCTGGGTGTGAGGCAAGACTTCCCCTCTGCTCACTGGGCATCACTGCCCTGTTGTGGGTGGGGTCTGATCCCAAGCTGCTGGAGCAAAAGCCTTGATGGTCAGGCCTGAGTTGGTTCTGTTCTCTTTAAGTTTGTGTTTTCCTCTCTCCCCCAAAATAGGATCCTTGCCCCAGAGTGGGGGGCGTGCTGAAGCCAGGGGGGCCCATGTGAGCTCTTGGCTCCTGTTGTCCACAGACGGGAGTCAGCTGTCTCAGATGAGCTGCTCTTTCAGGTGCCCGCAGTTGTTTCCCTTCCTCTGCTCAGACACAGCCTTGGGTGCCAGTGCCTTTTGTCCCTCACAGCTGATCACAACCCTAAGACTCTGCTGCCCCCACTCTGTGGTAGAGCCACACCACAGGGCAGGCAGGGCACACATGGACTCTCAGCATATATTGGGGCATGAGCTGTGATGGAGCAGCTGCCGTCAGAAATCTGCGCTTCTTCTAGGCGCTGCTTGAGTAAGTGCCAACAGTGGCCACTGCCAGTCCACCCAGGCTCCGCCCTGGGATGGGGTCGCCTCTGTGTCCCCATGTTGAATCTTCTTCCCAGTTGTGGCCACCCCAGAACCAGTGCCGCACCGTGACATGGGATGAGTGGGACCAGGGCATTCTCTCAGGTCGGGCTGAGCCAGGCTGCAAGGTGGTCATGGGCCACCAGCAACCGCTAGAGTAGTCTTCTCTTCACCCTGATTTGGGAGCAAGCCAGCACATGCATGCACCCCTCACACGTGACATCCAGGCTTCCCGCAGCCCTCCTGTTCATTGCAGAGGTCCTCCCACCAGCCAAAGGGTGCAGGACACCAGCACTGGGCTGCCCCGTCTGTGGCTCACACCGCACGCTCCCCAGGGACGGTCTCCATCTGTGTAATCTCCCTTTTCCTTTGAGTCCCCTCCCAGGGGCACAGGTCCTGACCCAATCACTTTTCTTCCCTTCCTACCCAATTACATATGTATCTTTCTTACAGCCTTGGTTGTACAGGAGTCCTGATGACAGTTTCCAGTTAGTTTTCAGTGAGAATTGTTCTACATGTCGATGTATTTTTGATGTGTTTGTGGGGGGAGGTAAGCTTCACATCCTCTTACTCTGCCATCTTGATTGATCTCATTAGGACTTGAAGTTTAAGAAAGAGAAAAGAGTATATGAGATATATGTATAAGAGATGAAATGGAGGAACAGATGTGGAATTGATGAATAATTTTTCCTGGAATGAAAAGCTGACTCATGTGAAGATACCAGTTTGTCCCAAAATTATTGGAAAATGTGGTTTTAATTTGACAAAAGATAGTTCTGAAGTTCAGTAGGAAAATAGTGGTGGAAAAAGTAGCGTGACAGAGTATGGCAGCTTATTCTTCTGGCATAAATTAAAAGTGATTAGACACCATAGAGGAGAGTTTCAGGGGTTTGGGTTTGAAGTAGAGTCCTGACCTTGGTTGTTGAGTGACTCTGAACACTTTCCTTGACACTCTAAGCCTCATTTCCTCAACTGTATAATGGAAACCATATTACAGCTAAGACTTTAAGCTTGGTCAAGGTTAAGTGAATTAATACATGTGATGTTCTTAGATAGGCATAGCTGTGATTTTCAGTACATGTTAGCTAATATTTTTATTATTAACATTAAAAAGTAAGAAGCTGGTGAAATAATGGGAACAGTAAAGGAATATGTATCCAAATAGTAAAGGAAATGTATCCATAATCTTAATTTATTATATATAGTGGATCAGGAACCAATAATTACTCAATAAAAGGGGAAATTGGCTATTTGAAAAAAAAAATTACTGAATCTAATTGTCCCTTCATACTATTGGGGAAAATAATTTCCACCATGACTAAACACCAAAATGTAAAATAAGCAAACAAAACCATCAAATATTAGTAGAAACTGTAGATGTTTATTTACCTGAATAATGGATGGTTTTCTAAGCATAAAAATATTTTAAGAAATCATAAAGAACAGGATCAAAAGTTAAAATTAGAAGGTAAACAACAAACTGGAAAAAATAGGACTTAAAATTCACAGGTTTATATGACAATTAATATGTGAGAAAAATTTTCACTTCATTAACCACTGAGGAATTCAAGTAATTATTGAATATTGAAATATTATTTTAAATTACAGTTTAGCAAATAAAAATGTTGTGTGTCTGAGAGTGCAGTGAGACTCTCACACATATTTAAATTGGCGCAATATATCTGGAAAGTAATTTGGCAATAGATAAAACCTTAAAATCATTCTTAACTAGGAATATGTACAAATGCATGTGGGTAAACGCTATAAGCTATTTTCTCTGGATTTTAGAATAACCATTTTGTTTCTTTATAATATTTCCTAGTTTCCTATGAAAAATGGGAAAATAAAAATAAATAACAAATATTTTAGTAGGAATAAAACAACCAAGATTTTTAAGATCACAGCCTCTGTCCACTTTCCTTTTACTTTCCTTCATTGCCATCTGGTGTCCAAAATGTAGATCGCTTCTGATACCACAATTTGTAACTACTGCCTGATATGCAAAATTGTTTGCAGTTTATTTAACTTAGTTTATCCATTTAAATTACTCTATATAATATAAATTTGTTATATAAATTATTTACAGTAGTTAATTATGTAAAGTAGTTTACTTATATTTTATAATTTAAAAAATCCCATGTTCCAAAGCAGGCCAGTCTGAATTTGAGTTGTTTTTGCTGATCATCTACACAGCGGGAGCCCATAATTTCGCACTGTATTTCTTTTTCATGGCAAAAAAAAAAGAGTTTGAAATACATGGATGAGGTCAGGGGGTGGAAATTAAGGACATACTGAATGGTCAGACAAAGATTAAATGGGCCACTTTTTCTCTGCAGTTCCAAGTGGAAGAATATCACCTTTGGATTTATTTTGCCTTTAATTCTTCTTAGACTGCCTTAAACAGTCTAGGGGAAAACTACTTGAGCCCACCAACCTCTTCCGTGGGAGCCTTGGTACTCCATGAAGGTGTATTATAGGTGCCATTTCTAGACAAGGTTGCTTTTCAGGAACTTGATGCCTCTTTGACTTGTGTATATCAATGCAATGTCAGCATTTCATCGTTTGTATCCCAGGTTAATCCAATGAGCAGCAGAGTGTCCTCTCAGAAATATTTTGTGGATGATTTCTTATTCAGCACAGGACTTCAGAACAAAAAATAGACCTTGCCTTTACAAAACCAAGAGTTTAAGTTATTTCATTTGAGAAATTAACAATTTGTTTGGATCTTAAATTATCTTTTAATTTGATATGTGTACTTGATTGTGATATTTAATAGGAAGGTTCATTGGAAGCATTGAAATTTACTGTTCATGGTTATTCCCAGAGACTGTTTCAAGAACTAAACTAATGTTTGAGGGCTACTTGTACCATCCCAGTAGAGAGCTTTATTTAAGGGTCACTAAAGCTGATTTTGTTTACATGAATCTTTCTCATGAATCTAGGAATCTATTCTTATTTCTTATGAAGTATACTAATGTTTTTACTAAAGTAATTTTTAAAACAATAGAGTTGAGGTTGATTTACTGTGTGCCGGGCTCCATGCTAGGTGTTCTGCATGCATCTTCATTTGGATATTTTAATAGTGTCTCTTTGGACAGAGTATTTATATTTATAAATGTACAAATTTAACAAGATATTGCAGAACTAAAATACAGGTTCTGTACTTAGAAGCCTTTAGCTAAATTATTGATCAGTATTTATGCACTGTCTTCTAATTTTCTTAAACTCCATGCGTTCATTCAGTAAATATTTATTTTGTATGTTTATTGTACACCAATTATATGGATACCTATTAATATGTCAAGTACAGTGGTGGGATGGCTATTTTCTTTTTTGGCCATGGCTTTTAATCCAGTCAAAGAGTCTATAAAGATATCATACAAAGAAATAGAGAATTATGACTGTGATGTATTCCATAAAAAAGATATATCTAGGCCTGTGAAACTTTTAATGGGGTGATTTGACCTAGTCAGGGAAGATCATGAAAGCCTTTTATAAGGAAAGAATGTTGAGGTAAGTGGGACAAGTGTTGTAGGCGGAAGGAGCAGGGTAGGTGGAAGAGGAAAACAAAAGAATGTGCAAATGCTGGGGCAGAGAAAGAAATCCCTCCTCATTGCTACCCCAGATGCTCACATTAACCCACACACCTTCCTGTCTCAGCGTGCTAGCAGAGATTTTTCTCAGCATTTCTGATAAGGGACCTACTTGGTTGAATTTTCTAGAATTGGGAAGGAATGAGCGCGACGGTAGTTTGGATTTGGGGCTCTGTAGGATTAGTTAGTTAAGTATACATATTTAAAAGATGTATTTTCTTAAGAGATTACAAAAGCAGGACCCCTTAAGTCTATTTTCAGTCACCATGTAGTATTTCAAAGCTTTATAATGCTATATTATTAGACTTTTGCCCTAAGTGGTGGTTAATGTATTAAATATGTGGTTTATAAATTACAGTCTGGACACATGTCACCAAAGACAGTAATTTCAGTTCGTGAAAGTAAATCTGTTTTTTTTTTTTTTTCTATTCTAAAAACAAGTGAGTCTAAGATGTCTGTGAAATATATACTTACCTAAGTCAGAACTTTTCACATTTCTCATTCCTTTCTTGGAGAATAAGGTTTGCCATAGGGACTTATACTTTGTAAGTTATTCCTTTCTCTGCATTATTTATGAGTTTTGTTATGAGTATAATTGGAGTATTTCTGTTATACACCGCTGAATTTGTATTTAATGAATTGAATTTACACTTAATCAGTTTGTGTTAAAGTGACTTAATGAGATGCTTCACTCTTCTGTGTTAAAAGCAGGTTAAGGCCAACCAAAAGACTCCGGGCAATACATTATCCAGTGTTCATTTTCTGCATAACTTGTAATTTTATCAAGTTTCATGATTTAACTAAATCACATACTAGCATTTCCTGTAATCATTTCTAATGATTCTTTAAGGTCAGATGTTTTACCGTTAATGTATTGGCAATCTATTTTTTATTTTTACTTTATTTTTTTACTTTCTAACACAGGAATTCTCATATTCTTTTGCTTTCAAAACGGGATGTGTAGCATAAGATTGTGTCAGACTATCACATAATGGGGCGGGGAGGCAGTGGGATTTGGATCTGAAGATACTGACTTTTCAGTGTTTGACTTTATTGAAAACAAGTATATTGGAGCTTTGTTCTCATATATATGATGTACCCAAAAGTAGTGTTCCAAGTAAAAGTGAGAGAGAACTCAGTATTTATCTTTGCAAGACATTTTACTTCCTGTTTTATCTATACTCTCTCCAAACCTTCCACCTCCTGTTTTACTTTATCCCGATGACCTTGCTTCATGGTCCACTGGAGACAAAAGCCACAGGCAATAATATCATTTCCCCACACCAAATCTCTGTACACCCAGTGGGGGGACTCAGCCCTCGCTCTTCTTTCCCAGTACAATGAAGTGGGTACATGGTTTCTTACAGGCTTGTTCCTCTAGGAGCATCTGTGTCCCATCCTTCCCCATCTTCACAAGAGCTTCGTTTTTCACCTCTGTTCTGTTGCCTGCAACGTTTTCTTCCTTCTCTCTTCAAGGTAAATCCTCTCTTGCTCTAGTGACCCTTCACTTTCCTGGTGGCTCAGTGGTTAAGAATCCGCCTGCCAATGCAGGGGACACGGGTTCGAGCCCTCGTCTGGGAAGATCCCACATGCCACGGAGCAACTAAGCCCGTGAGCCACAGCTACTGAGCCTGCGCTCTAGAGCCCGCGTGCGCCAACTACTGAAGTGCACGCGCCTAGAGCCTGTGCTCCGCAACGAGAGAAGCCACCGCAATGAGAAGCCTGCGCACTGCAACAAAGAGTAGCCCCCGCTCATCGCAACTAAAGAAAGACCACGTGCAGCAATGAGGACCCAACACAGCCAAAAATAAATAAATAAATAAATAAAATTAAAAAAAAAAAAGAAACCTCTCCTTGACCCCCGTCCACCCCTTCAGGGACCACCCTGTTCATTCTCTGCCTCCCAGCCGAGGTGCTCTGAAGACTTGCCTCTGCACGGGCTAATCCCTCCCATTGTTGTTCAGCGCGCTCCATTGCGTTCCACCCCCACCCCCCACCCCCGACCTCCAGACACTACCTGTGTAACGGGGATGAGTGCAGTGGGTGCTTTTAAGTCCTCATCTTTCCTGTCTCTGTCCCGCAGTGTGTTCTTCTTGAGACTGTTTTCCTCTCATCATCTAAGGCAGTCCAGTCTCCTGACTTCCTTCCTGCCTCCAAGGAATCTTACTCCTGTTCAGTTTTCTCAGAGACCCCTCCTCTGCTTCACTTTTAATCACATGGCTTTAAACCAAATTTCTCTGCTGAAGCTTTCCGTGTTTTTTATATTAATCAAGACTTCTTCGGAGCCTCTTGCTTTCAATGTTATTTCTTGACATCTTCATTTGCGTATCTCACATACTGAAATCTCACCCGCACTTGAACTGTGTGCTTCTCTCCCCTAATCCTGAAGTGTCCCTGAACCCGTCCCTCCTCCGGCCACGCAGATGCCCATGTCAGAATTCTCTTCTTACTCAACGCAGACCCAGTGCACCATCACAAGCTAGTGATTATTTCTCCAAAATAGGTTTTGAACCCCTCTTTTCGGACCATCTCCATGAATAACAAAGCCACTTTGTCTGTTCAGCTGGGTTACCGCAATAGCTTCCTAATTATTGTCCATCCTTTGAATTTTGCTCACCTTACATCCAATTCCTAAACAGCAGCTAGGGCTAGCTGTTAAAGTTCTAGATTAAATTATTTTGCATTTGGCTTAAAATCTTTTGTGAGTGGCCGTTCGACAGAGAATACATGCCTAATTGTCTAGCATTTCCATTAGACCCTGCCTCCGTCCCTGAGCTCATTTCATGTCATTAGTCCTCATATGAAACTGAGCTAAACTCTCCATCTTTATGTTTCCCTAAGAGGCTTCTTTTCTTTTTGTCACGTCAGGGCCTTTTTACGTGTTGTTCTATCTGCCTGGAATGTTCTTCCTCCATAGTCTTCAAGGAAACATTTCTGTGGAATCACAGGAAATGCCAGTTCTTAGGGAATTTTCCCCCCAACTGCTTACAGTCCGAATCAGAACCCATTCTCCAGATATTATCTCTTAGAGATTAGGATTATATTGCTTTACATAACTCATCATGATTTATTGTATATTGAGAGGCACTGGGGGAGTAGTTAAAATCCCAGACTCTTGCTACAGTGCTAGTCTGAATCCTGACTCTCTATTACTTATTTGTTACGTGACTATGGACAAGTCATTTAACTATGCTTAAGGTTTCTCATGGATAATAATACTACTTACTTGCAGCGCATTTTCAAAGAGGAAATGATTAATATTTGTAGAGCAAATAGTCGATGCAGCACAAAGTAAACACGTATAAGTGCTCACCTACATATATAAATGTGTGTGCATAATTTACCTCATGTCTGAAGGCACAGAGCTCTCACCTACCACAACTCTGGACATATAACAGGCCGCCAATGAATATTTGCTTAATGGATTGATGAATTGTACAGTGTACCTTATCACTAGGTTTCAGGGATCTTCAGAGAAAAAAGAATGATGCATTATATTTATGAGAATAGATAATCACTTACGTAAAAATATATTTTGGCTTGTGATCCACCTGTTAAAATCATTATGTGCTTTTGATCTGAGAATATCTTCAGCATCTGATCTGGCCAACCCCTTTCCTTTTAGCAAGTATGCTTTTATTATCATTCTCATTTTGCTTTTGCAGATGTGACAGTCTAGGCCCCAGGAGCCTAAGGGGCTTGTACCCATAGCAGAGTTAATAAATGATAGGATGATCCCATTCATTTTAGCGCCCTGATCTTCTCGCGAGTCCTATTCTTATCTTTTTGGAAATATACAGTGAACTGTGTGAATACTTTTTATATGGTTGCTGAAATTACTTTGGTGATCATTCTTAAATTTTCAGTTGGGGCAGATATTATTGGAGTTCGTTTTCTCCTCCTACAGACTCATTGTTGTTCAGGCCCTTATCACTCACAGCAGTAACTCCGCCATGACCTGCTTGCCCTTTCTCTGGCCTCTGTGATTCTACTGCATTCCCTATATTACCTCTAGAGTGATAGTTCTGAAAGGCCACTCGTTGTTCTTGAGTCTTTCAGATTACTTTCCTGTTTTAACCCCCATGGAAAGACTACCGTCAAATTTCAAATTTACTAACCATCTGCTCCTGTCGTTCTGTGAACCACTTTTCCGTTTAGCGTTTCCTCACGCGAGGCGCGTAAAGTGCTCAGTTTCTCCCTGTATTCTGTGCAGGCATCATCATATCATTTCTGCATTCTGAATATATTTCATTGTTGGTTGAGAGTTTTGTGTTGTTGTTGTTTTTTGTAATCTAACTGCTCATAAAATTTGAGAGCTGGGAGGGCCCTCACATAACTCAAATCCCAAATTTATAATCAGGGAAACCAAGCTGGGTTCAGGAAAGTGTCAATAAGCGACAGGCTGATACAGTAGGGGTTGGGGCATGGATGAAAATTACTGTTTGATCTTTAGTGCACTTCTGTTACCAATCTACTCACTTTGCTTTTTGAAAGAGAAAGCAATGCAGAAGCATTGAGAAGTATAACACAAATTCAGTAAAAATTACATGATTGATTTTAATGTTGGTTTATACATTTACCTTTTTATCTTTTGCAGTTTAACAGCAATGCCCAGGATGTAAGCTGTTTTCAGCACCTTGTCCAAGCAAATGTAAGAAATAAAAAAGTGCTGAAAGATGCAGTGAATAATATCACAGCGAAAGGAATCACAGATTATAAAAAGGGCTTTAGTTTTGCTTTTGAACAGCTGCTTAATGTAAGTATTAATACTACCCCCTTTTGTCTTTTATTATTGAATTGTAGGATCTGAATTTCAATATCCTTGTAGTTACAGCTCTGTAGGGTTAGATAACAGTTCTGTTTTTCATTCATTTAGAAAGCAGATGTGTCCAGGCAGTAGAAATGTTTGAACTTTTTTTATTTTTAAATCCAAAATTCAGAAGGTATACAAAATGTAGATTTTCTTTTTCTTTTAGATCTTTTCTTCTGCCCTCTTTTTTCAAACTTAGTTTAAAAAAACACATCTGTAAGGTAATTATTTAATTTTGAAGAAGCACTGGAAACTTAGTTGGGACATTTAGAATATCATCTCTTTTGTCTTATCTCAGTTAGTACTGTATTTATTTGGAAACTTGTGCTGTCAGTCATCAAATGGTTTCTGGAAATATTTCAGTTTTAAACATCTAGTTTGAATCTTCAGGTTGTTCCTAAATGTACAAAAGGGTCCAAATGGTTAACATCAAGGTAGACAGGAAGAGCAGAAATTCCTTCCAAAGAGAAAATTCCCTTGACTGAATCATCGATGTCTATAGTTAGGCTTTTAAATTCTGGCACACCTACTACCTGTTCCATATCATAACAATATTGTAACATGAATCTCACACTGCGGACTAGTATTTTCAAATGGCCATGTTGTCTGTTTCATTTGAACTATTTGAAAGCAGGAGCTATCATTCAGGTTTGTATCTCTTCTGAAGCAATATTATTGCAGTGGTTCAGAGTATGGACCTAACATCTCTCTGCCTTGGTTTCCTAACTGGGGTTGTGTAAAGAATGTCCACAGAATCGGTGGACATAGCAAACCACATAGAAAAGCACATGAGACTGTAGGCTGTTGAGTTGGTGTTATAATTAATTAATAACTAGCATGTGGCTGGGACAGAATCAGCACATAATTCCTATCGTGTTTGCTGAGTCACTAAATAAGCCCTTATATTTGGTCTTTTCTGCAAACTTGATTTCGTTGTTCCCGAAGTAAATCTTCTAAACAGTTTTCAAGATCTCTGATTGGGTGATGACTCATTGATTTGTTCATTCAGCCAGTATTTATTGAGTGCCTCACAATTTATCCTGTCACAGTGCTATTGCTGAAATTCCAGACATAAACAAAACCATTTGCTCTCAAGAAGGTCGAGCATAACATGCTAAATCATCATTTCTCATATAACATGTTAGTGCTGTTACAGGGTATTCACGGTGTGTTTGCTCGGAGCAGCTTGGGGAAGGGGGCTCAACTTACCCAAAGGAGGTCAGAAAATTGTGGCACTTTCTTGAAAACAGGATTTTGAAGAATGAGCAGAATCTAGGTAGGTGGTGAGGGAGATAAAATGAACAGCATCGACAAAGGCACAGAAGCATGGGGTGTCATGCACATTGAAAGAATTGCAAGTGGATTGGTACGGCTGGGCCATAAGCAGTAGGGGAGAGGCGATGGAAATGGGAAGACCATAAGCTGTCTTTAAATGAAGTGTGTAGGAGCAAATGAAAAGTTTGTGGTAGGAGAAAGACATCATCTGACGAGTGTTCTACGTTAAGAAGCTATTGTAGAAATCCTGGTGTTGGACTAGACGTGCAGAGATGTTAAGGCAAGTGACCTGATTGGGTGGGTAGGAGGGGTTGCGGGGAGGGGCAGGGGGTGATTCCAAGTTCTCTGAACTGGAAAACTAGGTGGATGGTGGCACAGGAGTCTACAAAGAGGGAATGTGAGAGTAGAATTTTCAATTATTTAGAGTTTGAGGTAGTGATATTTTTTTTAGATACCATTAGATAAGCAAGTAAGGAGTTAGAAAAGCAAAGAAGTTCCACACTGCAGTTTTCAGGGGAAATTATCTTTGGTAAAATGCATATGATTATTAAATAATGTATGTTTATTAATAAAAAAATGAAAACTCAAAGCTTTGAAATTCAAGCATAATTGATCATTAGAGTGGGATATATTCTTTCTGTAGTAAAGGAATGTGAAAGGTTTCTATATTAACTTTTTTCTCTTGAGTCAATAATCAAGTTTTCTAGATCTTGGCATTTTAATTATTCCTCTTAGTGTTGTTAACTGGCCTCACTCATTCCCTCCTATTCAGGTTTCCGTTGTGAAATGATGATGAGAAGTCTCAAGCCTAATGTACTATTTCAGAGGCAGTCATGTAGAGGGGCCACGTTAACTCGCACGTTCATTATTAGTTGCTGATAAAATATGATCTAACTTCTATTGGCCTCTCCCACTGCCTTTACCAAAGTTGTAAATCATTTTTAATATGTCCTCAATAGTAAACCTCATGTGTTTTGCTTTCCACATGTCGCTTAGATATTGCAATTCTTCATTTTAAAATAATTTTCCCAAACGCCATGGCTTGCCTTATTGAGCTGAAGCATGTTCTGTTACCTCTTTCAGACACTTCTAGTCTTTTTCTCATCATGCAATGCCATTCCTTCTCTTTTGTTTGTCCCGGCAAGGTTTACCCTTAAGATCACTGAATCAAGTGTCAAATAGAATTAGACGTTAAGATTTGAATTAGTCTTCAGTTAGCATTTCATAAAATACTGACAAATATATTGAGATGCATTTTTCCAAAAAAATTTTATTGAGTGCATATGATAGATGCTGTGCTACATACTGGCCACACAGAGATACAACAGTGTGTCATGAAATACCATATTAACGTAATTTACCAACCCTAGCTGTTGTATTTTTATTGACATAATCAATTTCTTTCCTTGGCTTAGTTCCTTCCAAGCCGGTTACGTATACTTCTTGTGACTGTGTGATTCTTTAGCTGCAAACCCAGTGAAAAATTGCTGAGATAGACTCTGCTTTCCCACAAGTCCTGAGGAAAAATGATGTTGAAAACACATTTCTGCGTTCCTCTTTTTGTGGGTGTCTTACGAATGATCAGCAAGACTCAATGTGCTAAAAGTAGCTTTGATACTTGTATTTAGTGATAATAATAAGAATACCTCCACTACTTCAAAAAATGAAACCAAATTCTGTTCTAAAAACTTTAGTTACTTTATCACTTTTCTGAGACAGTCCTTTAGGTAAATATTATTTTGCCCATTTTACATTCGCAAATAGAAAACACAATTCATTAGAGAAACTAATTTTAGTTTAAGGGACTTCAACACTTTTCACAAAATTATTTTGATGATAAAATATGTAAATTTTTGTATGGTCAAATTTTCAGATAATTATCTTCAAAAATAAGAATGGTGCTTGAATGTGATAAATTGTATTAGTTAATACTTGAGTTTTCACAATACTTGGTTAAAAGCCTTAACTCCGCATGGTCTAATGGCCTAGTCAACGGGGTAAGAATATATGAAACAGGATCTTTTCATCAGTAAAGCAAAATGTTGTCTTCATTAACTTTTCCACAGGAAATGGGATTTCCTTTTTTGACAAATAGGAATAGGGACCTTCAATAAGCTTAAATACTATAGGAGAATTAGTGATTTTTTAAAAAATGTATTAGTCACTTAAACACCAAAACTGTGCTGTCCAGTGTGATAACCATGATCACAAGTGGGTGTTGTGCCCTTGAAATGTGCCTGGTCTGAACTGAAATGTGTTACAAGTACACACTGAAATTTTAGTACTTATTATGAAAGAAAAAAAAGTATATTATCTCAGTAACTTTTATATTATTTGATGTTGGATTGATAACATTTTTGAACGACTGAGTTAATATGTTATTAGAATTTCAGATATTTCTTTTTACTTTCTTTAATGTGACCATTAGAGGGTTAAAATTACAAATTAGGCTCACGTTGTATCTCCTTTGAATATTGCTGAACTAGAGGGTTGATATTTTCGAAGAAGCTGAGCATTCGTAAATTGGTGTGAATCTTTTGTTCTCAACACTTTCACAAACACATTTCACAACAGTAGAAAGGCTGAGATTATAATTTCAGACCTCAGAGAAATACAGCTTTCTAAATTAATTGTGCATTTTCATGGCCCTTTGATGCTAATCCATTGTTTACCTAAATCCAACTCTTTGGGGACCTTAAAGAAAGTGTAAGAAAGGATTCAGCACTGGAATTGAGTCTTTCAGGATTAGAATATGTGTGGCTGCTTGCGAGCAGATAGGAGAATATTCTGGAAGTAGCTGTCGACATTTACAAAGATAGGAAAGAGCACTGGGCATTAGGGATCAACACTGCAATTTCAGAAATGTAAAGTGAATAAAGTGAGATGAAGGAGGGAAGAGAGGAACAAATGTTTGTGAATAGATTGAAAATATATGTGAAAAGCTATGCACATTTTATTAATATTCTTTCTTTGTTTCTCGTGTAAATTATAGGGGTATACAATTGACGT
This sequence comes from Neophocaena asiaeorientalis asiaeorientalis, assembly GCF_003031525.2. Classification (NCBI taxonomy): domain Eukaryota; kingdom Metazoa; phylum Chordata; class Mammalia; order Artiodactyla; family Phocoenidae; genus Neophocaena; species Neophocaena asiaeorientalis. The sequence continues at coordinate 117,374 of NW_020172361.1, forward strand.
CATGGCCATTAATTAATTTAAAACCCATTTATTAATTAACCACTGAGAGGTTATTATGTGCTAGGCATTCATCTAGGCAAGGAAACGACACTGAACAAAAACGACACAAGTTTATGCCCTTTTGGCATTTAACATTCTATTGGGAGAAGCCAATAATAAAAAGACAAGTAAAATATATACTACATGTAAACCAATGTGAAATGCTATGGAGAAAAATACAGCCTGGGAGGGGAAAGTTGTCAGGAAAGTCCTCACTGGTAAGGTGACCTTTGATCAGAAGCCTGAAGGAAGGGAGACCCGTGGGTGTTGGGAATGAGGCAGAGCCCCTGTGTAGGGATGCGTAGGCCTGGCTTGATCCAGGAACTGGTTCTTAGAATTGACTTATTGAGCAGATACTTCGGTCATTACTTGCAACCTGTGCATGCTCTTTCCATATTACTTTTATACTCCCTCCCTTTTATTATGAATGATATACATTTTGTTTTAACAGTATAATGTGTCTAGAGCCAACTGCAATAAGATTATCATGTTGTTCACGGATGGAGGAGAAGAGAGAGCTCAGGAGATATTTACCAAATACAACAAAGACAAAAAAGTGAGTGTGATTTTTCCAATGTTTTAAATTTAATAGTAATTTAGGTGGTTTTTAAAGAGAGAGTGGCGGGGGTGGTGAGGGAAGACATTTTTGGTTAAAACATTAGTGTGCTGATTATAAAGTCATACAGATGGATTATAAGCTAATCACTGAATTAAATGTTAGATATCTTCTGTGAGATTCATAAGTACCTTATGACTAATTCATTAATAAAATAATTTGAACTTAATAGAAGCCTATATAGGAATATATTTGTTTCTTTGTTTGTTCTACTGCAGAGGAAAGTATTGTAGAAAGACCTGTTTTGAAAGTTCACCCATGTGGCTGAACCTACTGATAGTGTGGAAAATATCAAATGTAACTGTTTTTTCTAGCACTGCTACTATCAGCTTATTTCAATTTTCTTACGGACTCTCCAAATTTTATAAAAGAACAATGATTCTCAACTTGGTTTGTTAAAATGCTAAGGATCCATAAATAAGTAATGAAAAATTATAACCTATATCTTATGTTTCCACAATTTCAACAGAAATTGTATATTTCACAAGGGGACTCTTAAGGGTAAAATGCCAGTTGACTTGGCTTTTAATTGAAATTTTTACCATTTTGAGAGGTGTGACTCGTCATTAACTCTAATGAATTGTTTTATATGTGTGTGAGGAATTAAAAAGAGAAAAAAATGTATATTAATACATTTAGGTAAATATATATAAGTTATATATTTTGGCAGGCAAAATATTGTGAATAATGGGGTAGAGTATTGATGAAAAAATCTGGGACACTTTGAAACACCCTTATGTACTTTAAAAATGATTGGAGTTGAAAACATAGACATATTGGGTTGGCCAAAAAGTTTGTTCAGTTTTAAGTAAAAATAAAAGACACATTTTTCATTTTCACTAGGAACTTTATTGAACAACATATTCATTAACCAAGTGACCTTTTTGGCCAACCCAATACACATACCTTCAAATTACTCACAAAATTTTTTTATACTCAACTCTTTGATATTGCATATGCTATTAAAGTATAATGTCATATGACATAAGTTTAATGCAAGGGTTAAGTTTTTTTAAAAACACCTGGTGACTTTGATTATAAAGAAGAGCTGTTCCTTTTGAAAAAGTTGATAAATGGACTGAACTGTTAATAGACTGAATATTTTCAAATAGTAACTTGATTTTGTGAATATTTGTTTCAAAAACATCAGTAGAATGAAAAGTAATGGGAAGATACAGATGTATTAATCTAAGATGTAGTGTGCATTACTTACTTTATTTAGTAACTGCTACTCATTGTTCAGAATCCTGGGCAATCATCACCCCCTGAAGGATGTTCCTGACACTTTTCTCCCACTTCAGGCTCGTGCTCTGATCCCATATAGCACAGTGTATTCAGCCCTACGCGTCCCTCACACTGTATTCTACCCACAAAATCTCTTCTCTGTTCCCTCTCTACATGACAAGGTCCTATAAGACTGGGCCTTTGTATTGTTTAACTTTGAGCTCTCATCATCCTGCAGAGAACACAGATTCAGAGATAGTTCTCGATACATGGCAATAAGTAACTTGAGTATGTCTTAACAAAAGTTGGAAGCATGATTTCTGTTACAGAACAAATTCATAATTAAAAAACATAACCTGGAGTAAGGACTATTTCACTTATTTAAATATTCTCAATAATGTAACATTACATTATTTTGGAGAACATTACATAGTTTTGGAGAACTCAATGGTAATAAGATAAATTTAGCCCAAATTGAACTCTATTAATATAATACATTTATCTCAATATTCTACTAATTAATCATACACTGATAATTTGGAAGAGACTTCTTAGCATCTTGTAGTCATAATTTCAAGTATATTTTATTATTTTGTGATAGAGGTATATAAGTGCAAGCCCCACTACTTTTCATTTTTTAATGAATATAAGTTTAGATAAATCTTTTCTTTAATTTTGATATCATCTGAACCAACCAGCAGGAATATCATTCACCTCTGGATATTTTTCTTCTAAAAGGAAGAGTTTCTTAAACAAATATGTTAATGAATGTTACAATCTATATCATAATTTGTGCTTAAGATAGATTCTGATTTCAAAGAGTAAAAAAAAAACTTCAACAGGTTTAAATAAAAGAATTTGAATGTATAAAAAGAGAAGAAATTTTCATCTAAACTTTTTTTCTTTCTCTCCCCAAACTCTGTTTGTATATAGAATTAACACAATAATATGTCTTGGAGGCATATCATAAGTTTATGTTTTTCCTTTTTTTAAAATATAAGAGGTTTTATGCCATAAGGAAAACAATTGTATTCTACCCTCTGTTTTCACAAATTGTTCAGTTGATTGAATATATGAAGAATTAACTAGTTGAAAATCATTTTTCTATGTATATATCCTAAAAATGTCCAATCTAAGTATTATTATCTTGAAACACTACTTCTCATCCCCTTCACCTTTTATAGGAACTCCACGTTTTAAACAAAGGCATTTTGCAACATGCTAAACCACCTAAGAAATTACTCATATTGAATTCATTTTTGTAAAACTGATGAATCTAATCTTACTCAGTAATCCTGCTGTTTGCCTATGAATGTTGCTGTGCTTTAAGGACACACACTTCTCCTAAGGACATATAATTTTTGTGAATTCCAAAGCAACTTTGAAAATTAAGTAGTCAGTGCTTAGTTTCTGTGATTTTAAAATAAATGTATGATTAGCTAAGAAACGTTAAGATGTCCTTGGAATTAGGTACTACATTTTTTATGTGAGTCTAATTTCAGTGGTGTAGCAAAGTTCTGTGATACACACTCATACATGTATACGTACTTACATACACAGATATATGCGCACATATTTATATCTGTTTTAAATGGACATTCCTTCTGTCCATCGTATTTCCAGGAACAAGGGACCATGTGTGTAACTTTGGCTTAGCTCTCTTATGTAAAGTTCAGTGAGTAAATTCCGACAGGTAGTTGAGAAGTGCTTAAGGCATGAGGACGTAGAAATCTGAACATAAACTATTTTTTCTAAAATCTTTGCAAATTTGCTAAGAAATACTAGGAAAAAAATAAGACAGTCAATTCTGGGTGAAGCTGTGCACACACACATATGTGCATGCATACATTTTGTTTTTTTAAAGATGGAAGAGCCAAGTCATTATTATATGTTAAGGTTAGTAAAGGGATACCCAGACAAGAAATCTTATAGTTACAAAACAGAGGAGAACCTTGAAAGAGGAGGGATTGAGAGAGATACAGAGCACAGATATCTGAATTGGACAAGTAGGAATTATATTTCTGGAAATATTGTTGTACCACATTTCATATGCACTTTACTTCAAGTTCAGTGGCTTTTTGAATTTCCTAATGTGGGAAAACCACATTAAACACAAAATTTGTCTCTTGGTATTTGTATGTTCTGTGTCCACTAACAGTGAAAATAGATGATGGCAGACAAACACTTTTAATTCACCTATATTTTTGAGTGTATTTGTACTTTGTCAAGACAACATTTACATAGTTAATTGTTTATGCCAAGGGTGTATGTGTGCAAATAGTGTGTAAAGGTACCTACTAAAAACAGTGTGTATATGTATAGGAGAGGTTTTTTCCACCATCTTCAAACATGGCTTCAAACGGTTTTGGGTGAATTGTCAAACCCTTTCTAACTTTCCCTCCTTATTCAGACTTCTCTATATCTTCCATTCATCCACCCAGTCTGAGAGATTTGCTGCCACAGACACTGATACGGAAGATCATTGTCTATCTTTGTCATCTAAGGATGGGTATGGGTATGACGGACCAATTCTTTACCTGCAAAATTCATATATTACATAATAAGTTTATCAACTCAGAACTTCACTAGCCACATTATCTTTCAAATGGCTGATGTATAAAACTGAATTTGATAGAGTTAGTAAAATAAAAACTTTCAATACATTTAAAAATTCTATATTCGATTATAACTTTATTTTAAAGCATGCTTTTCAAGATAGAAGTTCACTTGTAGCTTAAAAATATCAAAATTGCAAAGTCACAAAGTTTGGAGAGCTTTTAAAGAAAAAAAATCTGAAAACTACTCTTTGAATCCTACTTCCTCCCCGAGCCTCTTGCTTGACATTAATGTGGCTGCTGAGTGATTCATTTAAAGTCATTTTTCATCCAGATGACATTAGAAATCATTCAGAGCAACCCAGGTAGGTGTGATGAGGTACATCCATAGAGCTGATGAATGAGGCTGCAGATATACAGCACAATTTAATGAGGCCAAAGGTTTAAGAATTAGAACAAAATGTTTGGGTTCTTTTGAAATGTATTACTCTTGGGAATTAATCTACCTGATTATAGATAGGTACAGTTTAAAACTGAGTCCATGGTAATCTCACACAGCTGTTCCACATTAAAATGCATTCACTTTCTAATCTTTACCTGCAACTATGCCATTCCTTAGGGCTCACCCGTGTGTATGAGACTTCCTTAAAAATGGTGCCAAAACCAAAATGAACTCTATCATAGAGTGCAAACAAATGAATAAAGGAAAGTAAAACCAGACACAGAGTTGAAAGATAATTCCCAGACCTAGGAAAATTAAAAATATTTGATTTTCTGTATAATAGCAAAGGGATTTTGGTTAGCAGTACACACTTAAAATTGTCTAGCCAGCTAGAAAATAGTTCTCGGACCCTTAGATTAATTCTCAGAATTAATCAAAAATAAAAAGGCATTCAAAATCTATAAAATGAAAATTTCAAAATAGTAAATCGAAAGAGAAGAACAAATGGGAAAAAAACATGATAGATGTGGAATAATTTTTAAAATAAAGAATGCATAGCTAAAGTTATAATTGCCTGACAATAGAGTCATTATTTTTTTAAATTCTTTAAAAAATGATTGGCAGTCTTTTCTATTTTTTTGTCAGATCCAAAATAGAGAGAAATAATTTATAGGCTACAAAAATCTAAATCAAATCACAAATGGCTGAATCTGCATATGTGTTTTATACAATAAGAGTGAAAACTGTCAATTACTTTTTCAACAGATGGTAGGGAAAATAATTCATGGCAAATAATTCATTGCCTTCTCAATTGTCTGCCTGGCTTCTCCATCAGGAAAGAATGAAGCCTTTGGAAGGAATGTTCAAACATGTGATAATGAAGGGCATTCAGACTTGTAGAATATTTAATACTGTTTAACAAATACACTGCTTCTGAAAAGTTACATTTCGTGTATTTTGGCACTTTCAACAGTTTCCCAAAGATTTTTCAGCTTTAGATTAGGACTGTACCTGTGTTCTAAAAACGAAATATATTATTTATGCTGGACTTACGGTATAGCTGAAAACAGTAATTACAAGTAACACTGGCCCAGTAGAGAGATGATCAATTTAAAATGCGTGTGTGTGCATGCATGTGTGTATGTGTCCTTCTCTCTGACAGATTTATTTACATTTGCTTTCTTAGAATAAAATTAATGTTGATAATTCATTATCTAAACGAAGGAAAATATTATCAGGTACATTCTCTTCGGGTCTGAGTAATATTACTTCCATACATTTTACAGAGTCCTTAATTTAGTAGCTAAAACAAATCTAATGAAAAATGAGAATAAGTATTACATTAAGCACAAAATGCATTGCAAGACTTAAGCCATAGAGTGCAAAAAATGCACTCGAAATAATTTCTAGGTAGAACTGTGCCACCTAAAACTGGGATTGCCTTTGGTTTGTGTGAAATCATTCTACCAGGAGAGGCACTCTGTTCTGCTTCTTCTGTGGCTGCCTTCTTCTCAGATTGAGAATTCTGCTTGCCACGTATCTCTGCGCAGAGGTCTTCCCTGCTCAGTCTTTCTAGTGCGGTCTCCTTTCCCCACACACCTTCTTTACCGTTCTCTATTTCAGCACCATCTTTCCTCTGTTTTCTTTCTCCCAGATTACCATTTTTTATTATTTTAATTGTGTATTTATTCACCTGTTATCTTGAACTCTCCTCTATTAAAAGCTCCATGAACTAGGGGTTGTGTTAGTTTGTAAACCTACCATTGACTCCTTAGAGGCTAGCAAGGGCTTGACTCACAGGGGTTGCTAAGTGTATTTACTGAGGATGCCCAGCATAAATAAATATAAATATGCAATAAATAAGCTCGAAGATAAATTATAAAACATTCGTAAATGTTAAAAAATTCAATAGCTTTGCTCTTTTTAAAAGCAAATAATTTAAAACAATTTTTTCCGTATAAGTGGAATGTAAAGTAAAATGTATGTTCCACTCTTGGATATGTCATTTTATAAGTAAGTAGGGAGGGCTTAAGTTTATATAAAAAACAATTGTATTGATGGCACCTCTCCATTCACCCTCACCAGTCCAACACGTAGTTTTTCATGAGTATTCTCATAATTAGTGTCAGTGAAGTATTTAGCATTATCCAAGAAGAACACCTGAAATAAATCAGTATATTGCTTATTTCCTGACCTCTGCTGACAATAGTCTTTGCAGAGCTATAACTGCTTGGAAATGAAATGCGTCCATAGCTTATTGCTCCTGTGTCAAGTACTATAAATGTGTGCAGAGGGAAGGGAAACCCAAAATTACTTCCTTATAATCTGATAATGCAAGGGTGATTCATTATAATTATTAAAAATTTTAAAGACCAACATAATCCTGAGGCATGTATCTGTGTTATGTACGCACATGCAAGAAATGTGAGAGAAATATCTGCTTGTTGTTGTAAGATCATGTAGGCAAAACCTACTGCATTTTGTTTTCCTTTTTTAAAGTTGCTTTGTGTGTTTTACTCAGACTAATTCAAAGGTCACTTGTGAAATTCTTGCATTTGTCAGACCCTGGGCAATTCCATGATATATCTTATATGGACACAATGGCATTTAGACAATATTGGCTCATTTTCTTTGGAGTTTATTGCTAAATGCAATAAAGCAAGCCAAATTTGTTCCTTTGGGAAGGTGTTACTTCAGGTTATTTTAAGTTCTTTTTAAGGCATGAAAGCCTAGTATCCCACTAATGGAAAATGTTACCTCATTGAATCCCGATAGCTTGACTGTAGGAGACATTGTAGTCATCATATAGATAATATTTATTGTGCTTATTATTTTCCATATAATACAAAAGATTTTCATGTATTACTTCATTCACAATTGTAATAACCATATGACAAAAGATGTTTATTACCATCAACATCATCCGCATTTTGGAAATAAAACCAAAATTTGAAACGTTAAGAAACTTGTTGAAAGTTAAACAGCTACTAAGTGGCAAAGTCAGTCATTTAAACAGTGTACAGTCCAAATTTCATAACCTCATGTAGAATGCACTGTCTGGTTGTGTGTGTCTCTCTCTCCAGGGCAGCCTTGTGGCCATGCCAATCATCATTTGCCCACCCAGGATCTTTCCTTCTGGTCGGATAGCAAGGCTTTACTGCTAAGGGACATATTTCTCACAGCCTTAAGAGGCTAAGATGGATTAAACTAAGCCATCAGATCTTTGCAGGCTTGTAAGAACCTTTCCGATCACCGGGCTTTATAAAATAAAGTGTGAAAGGTGCATTTGGACACTTTTATTTATTTCATAATGCTATAAAACTAGAGATGTAGGTTATTTTAAATGCTCTGGATTCTGGTACACTTGTGAATTATGGAAACCACTGTAGAATTTTCTCCTAAAATATTCAGTCCAATCTAGTATTTTTATAGGCCTCATGCCAAAAATTTTAGTACGCACAGTAAATTAATAAAACCCATTTCTGACATCATTTTTCTAACATGAGTCGATAGCTGAAGTTTTTATTTTAGTTTTATTGGCTTTCTTTTTTCATAGTCTCATTTCCATTATTCCTTGGAGATTTGCCTATTGTAAATTAAACTTGAACTCTGGGTAACTGATAATTGTTGAGGTGACAGTTTCCAGTAACTGGGTTCTGCTGGGAAACAAGAAATTCCTATGGCTTTTATGACCCTGTGGTTTTGGAAAAATCTTAATTGAAGACAAGTATGTTAGTCTTCAACAAACAAGACAAAATAAAAACCAGAGTTGCGGAAGTCTAGAACTGAAGAATAAATCAGTGGTGTATTGTAAGAAACCAATCAATAACCCAATTTGCTGTTAATTAAAAGTTTTCTCTGATCAAGTAGGTCAGGCTTGACATGTCAAATTTACATCTTGGAATTATAATGTTCTGTTCAGAGAAAAAATGATTTTTGAACCAACTGAAGGCCGAGTTATATAAATTTGCAACTAATAATAGAGACTGATTTTTAATTGTTTTAAGTTTAATTTTATTAAATACACTCTCAAATTACAATTTATTTTGTGAATATTCTTATATAACTACGCATGAGTCAATAATTATGACTTATTTTCATTCTCTAGGAATAATACAGCACATAAATGGTTTAAGTGTATTATACATACTTTAATTTGCCTGAAAAAGTTTGCTCATCTCCATTGAGCAAGTCAGCGTAACATAAAAGAAAACGAGTATGAATTTACCGTGATATAAGTATATGAAACAACCCAAATTATAAAATGCTAGACGTATATCAGTCCGGTTTTGGCTCTACTCTGTTATAATAATGAACTGATTTATATGTCAGATGATATCAAAGTTTGTCTTATGTCCCTCTGGGAAAACGTTAAGACCACTCATTTAGCTATTTAATTTCTTTTCATTTAATATTTATTTCTATTTTTATATAAGGCACTATAATAGATACAGTAGTGCAATCTTGGAACTGTTTTAACCCTAGCCAGCGTTTATTCAGTACTACCTTTGCACATTATTTCTGTTAGCGACCTAGACTCCAGCATTATGAAGAATATTTTTCAAAGCCATCTATAACTGTGTATGTTTCATATATGACCCTCACAGAGCTGAACATTCTGAAACATGGCCTAAAATCAACCAGTTCAGGATCATTTAGCAAATTTTCTAGGAACATTTCACTTAGAAGTCTCCAGTATGTATTTGTTACATGGATCTCGTATTGTAATTATCAATGTAAAGTTAACTTTGCTTTAATGAAGCCCTGATTTAAAGTAATAATTTGCTTAATGGAGACTTCAGATGAAATATTTCTCTTGTATGACTGCACATTGTGTTTCAAGTTATTTTATATGTCATTTTATTTGTTTTTATGTAAGACCATGTAAATACACTAATAAGAAAAGAACTCTAAAAATACACCTTTGAGAATGTAATTTACCTTAATTTCTAAATCATGCCTATTTCAAGGAATCACTTTATTTTTTCCTTTCCCCAGAATTATAGCTAAGGAAGAATGGTACATTTAAAGAAGTGAAAAACACCAGAAGAATGAGGGGATAGCAATCATCTCTGTGGATTTGGCATCTGGAATTTTAGTTAGTTCATTAACTCTTCCACGGGGTGGCAGTAATATAGTGTGGAATAGGAGGAATGAAACTATCTAAAACTCCAAGTGGAAAGTTAGGATATAAAAATAATCAAATTTCACCAATTCATTGTGAATGAGACCTCCATGGAGGTCTCCATGGAGGCCAACAATGGGGGTCAGGCAAAACTTTTGTAGTAAAACAAATAAAACAACAAGTTTTGTTGTTGGTGGTGGTGTTTTACTAGTATGTTTTTTGGCTGAGTTGTGTCTATTTGGACTATTTGATGAATAACATCAGTCAAAATAATCACATGGTGTGTGTCTAAGTGTAGCCTCTATGTTATTAGAAATGCTTGATTTCTAGGGATGTAGATATAATAATTCATTTAGTCTTATTATTTATTTCTTTGTACTGAAAAGTATTCTATGGAAAACATTTTACTGGAACGCTGTCGTGGTAAGAGGAGCGACCAGACAAAGCAGTGCTTTAAACTGAAAGTGTGAGACATGCTTTCAAATGTTAATTATGAAAGCCATCCCCAAGTGCTTTCTGGAGCATCTTGATTGTTTCCCTGCCCTGAATTCACGTGACAGTTTTTTAAGGTATGGCAGTTAAATTGAATTGTTAGTAGGGTTGCCAACCTGTTTATAAAAATATTTCCATTTAGGAGTAAATTTTACGATGTAAGTAGTGACGCTACATTGAAATACATAGCCCCCAAAATGAACCAGTTGAAAATTTTAAGGAAATGAGACTGCATTTTGCATTTTGAGGGATTGAGAGAGAGAGAGGTAGGTGTCACCAGCTTCTGTTAAACTAGAACCAGTCATTTGTCCTTACAGTTTGAGGTGATTAAAACTCTGACGTATGGCTTCTTACATAACTAGCCGAGGCAAACCCGGATGAACTAAGGGTGGCTCACGTAAAACTTTACAAGTGAAACAATATCCCTGATGTACATTTTAGGGCAAGGATTGTCATGATGTGATCTCGGGGCAGTCAAGACCAGCAAAAGAACAGAGAACAAATGTGAAATCTCTTTTGAGATTTGTGCTCTGCAGTTGTGCAAAAGATGAAACAGATGAAACAGTTAGAAAATGTCAATTCAAACAGTCAGTCGACATGAATTAGGGAAAAGCTCTTAACATAGTTCAAACCAGACCATAAATTCATGGAAAAGTGATTTTCTGCCTGTTTATCTTCAGAAAAAGCTAAAATGATCAACTTAGAGTACCTGTTTACTTAGATTACTAAATTGGTAAAAATCGATATAAGTCAAATAGCCATTTTATTAAATACTTATTCACATTCAATTTATCTTCTATGCTTTTATACTATTTAAATTCAGTGGCTTCCAATGAATATATAAATTACTATAATTAAATACTATCTCAATTAAATTTTTAAACATTTGCATATTATATATTAGAAACAGTCAATATTTTGATTCTTTTTAAAAATGCTAGGAGCTTAAAACATTTATCATATATGCCAGTCATCTTTTATAGAAAGTAAGTAATACGACTAACATCATAATCATACATGTGCATCCTGAATATTTCTATGATGTGAAAGTAGTGAAACCATCATTAAGTATAATGCCCTAAGCAACTAAAAGTATCATGACTGCCTTTCATACCTATGAAATAGGACTTTTTTTTTTTTTTTTGCAGTGACTAAATATGTGAATAATATATCTTAACCAAGTGAGATAGGTGAAGTTGGGTTGAACCTGAAAGATGCCATTTCTACTAATGAAACCTTAGTCATGATCCTGCCACAGGATTGACATATGGTGCAGAGCACCCAAGTACTAACTTAAATTTAGTAACTGAAGTCTATATTTACAGTAGATTATGTGGTTTCTCTCTGGTGCCTTCCTGAGTGATTTAGTGGCCTCAATTTTTCTTGTCACATTAATTAACTGAAAACCATGCTTTTACATGTTTTTTTAGTTCTTTTGCTTTGCCTTTCAATTAAATTTTATGCAGCCTAACAGATACCCATTTTTCAATTCACCAGGTACGTGTATTCACATTTTCAGTTGGTCAACATAATTATGACAGAGGACCTATTCAGTGGATGGCCTGTGAAAATAAAGGTAACAAGTCTGTTCACTTGACCACATTTTATTATAAGAAGAAGAATTTGGTAGTTGTTAGTCCTACATCTTATCATTTCAAATACTCTAAAGTTATGGCTAATTTTTTATAGGAATCAAGGCAAGAATAGGATGCTGAAGATGTTTTGTATTAAAAAAACACACATAAGCAACTTTGATATTAGTGTTACATTACATAAAAATGCAGACATCTGATCATATTGTACATTTTATAAAGGAATATATTTTATTGCATGATACTAATGATGCTTATCAAATATAACTTGACATGAAGAATTAAGAATGAAAGAATATCTGAATTATGTAAAAGTTAGATATCAGGAAGTGTGACACAATATGCACATTTTTTTCTCTGGTTAAATTATTGTTTTTTTAAATGTCTTCTTATACATTCCTAGATAATTCAGACTTTGTGTAGTGAACCTATATTTCTTTTATACTCAGACAAAAAAAACGTGTTATTTGAAAAATGCCACATGGCAATAAAAAGAACGTAGATTTATTCTGAAAGCTATTTTTAGGCAGGTATTTTATATGAATATAATAATTGTTAGATACCCATCATTGTGTATTTTTAATAATTTCTTCAACGAAAAATTTTAATGATACCAGGTTCCCTACTGCTTTGTAGAAAAATAACATTTGTTTTATACAATCTATGAAATGTAGTGAAATTTCTCATAAAGCCTGTGTATTTGCTATGAGAATACATTCATCAGACATTTTACAGATTTATCAGTGGTGTTGATATTTTAGTGTTTGCTCAGTTAGAAGTGGTCAGTGTCTCCTACAAAGCCATAAAATAATTTTGTGGTCTTTTATTTTATTGTAATGTTTATATGTATAAATCTGTATATATATGTTTCAGGTTATTATTATGAAATTCCTTCCATTGGAGCAATAAGAATCAATACTCAGGTATGGTTTTTTAAAACTTGTTTAAAGTATTTTTTCAAACTAGGATATTTCTTTGCTGCTTTAAATATGCTCAGTATGGAGAAAATGGGTGAAAATGAATAAATGATTCATACTATTCCATTTTTAATAAAATGATGAGTGTCATGGTAATGTATTGGTTTTCATTTCATTAAGGTTCCAAGTGTTTTTAAACATCCAGAACCCAGGCAAAAATATATGAGTATTTTTTTCTTCTCAGATGTTAAAAACATAATAGAAAGTAAATAAAATCAGTTTACTAACAATCTCATCATATAATTTCAACTTGGTTCTATTGCAAATTATTTAAATGAGTTTCTCCAAGTTGTAGGTACAACATAGAAAATTAGACAATAATTATTACAACTTACAGCAAGGAGATGATTTTTCTACAACCATTCAGTTGAAAACATGCTTGTTAAATAACCAGGGAGATTGAAGCAATTAAGTTAATTTAAATATGTATTATTTTTAAATACTCCTAAATTGCTATTTAAGCTCATTAATTCTAAACATAACTGAGGGTCTACAAAATAAACTAAGTCAAAATTTAGCACAGATAACGTGGCATTTGTGGAAATGAATACTGAATACACTGAATTTTGAAATGAAACAGCAGCTGCATTTAAGCCTGATGTCTAGATTTGGCACAGTATTTCATGTATTCTTTGATATGTTTAAATGTAGTTTTGAATTTCAGCCAAATAATCTGTGATACGAAAACAAGTACGTGGCTGCTTTATTATTTCAAATTTGTGTAGTTCCATCCAGTAAATCACAGAGCCTTAAATAGTTTAGATTAACATAAAACAATTCACAAGGAACGTATTTCACTTATTGTTGGCTGAACCTCAGAAAGAGAATATTTTGTTACTAGAAAAAAAACTGGGGTAGATACATTGTATAAATAATGTAAGTCAAATATTGTTGATTCTAAGTACGCAGACATACCATTTATGGAGTACCCAAAGTAGGAATTGAATGATTATATGCTTAACTTTCTTAATAATTTTGATTCCATCTTCATTTTTAACTCTAGATAATTTTTTCTCTGTGGAGTTTTTTTGGGTTTTTTTTAGCACTGCATTTCTAGTTTTCAACCACGTAACTCTTTTTTATGTATATGTATATATAGGAATATTTGGATGTTCTGGGAAGACCAATGGTTTTAGCAGGAGACAAAGCTAAGCAAGTCCAGTGGACAAATGTATACCTGGATGCACTGGTAAGCTAGGCTGTTCAACCAAAAATTGTCATAACAAAAGCACACAGTTGACTGCTGTTTCTTTCTAGCTTCCATTTCTCTTTTCCTGTTCATGAAACCCTTTCAAAATTCCTTCTATCACAACATTCTTCGCTAGAATTTAGATAATTTACGTAAAAACGTAGACTTATGTGTAGTGGAGAACCACAGATGTAAAGTGTTATATTTCAGTTGCCATTGAGGATGTAGAATTTCAAACCTCTAATCTTGAATTTAAGACCATTTTGATAACTTTTTGAATTTTTATGTAAAATAATACTAAAGTCACATAAATTAGTACCTATTACTGCAGATTTTGAACAGGAATTGTGAAGAAGGTATTTTTAAAATAGACTTCAGCTAGCAGAAGCATGTATATCCTCCATATCTCAAACCAGACTCAACAAAACTCAGAAAAGTACATGCAGTTAAATAGAAAGTATCTTACTCTATCCTGGAACAATCACAAACCTAGCCACCTCTTCATATATAATTTCTTGCTTTAGATTCAACCCCAAATATTTATGGAAATAGCCATTGAAGTGATCAAATCTGGTGTGAAATAACAAATAAAAACATGTTAATCTGTCCACTACACAATAGAAATTTTAGTACAGGTATGCCAAATTTCAAAGCAGTGGTTCTCAACTGGTGGTAATTTTGCCCCTTAGGTCATTTGGAAATATCCATAGGTATTATTGATTGTCATGACTGAATAGGGAGGGGTTGCTACCGGCATCCAATGAATAGATGCCAGGGATGCTGTTAGACATCCCACACAATGCACAAAACAGTCACACACACCCCCAACACACACACATACACACACACAACAAAGAATTATCCAGCTCAAAATATGAATAGGGCCAAAGTTGGGAAATCATGTTTTAATGTAATTTTTACTTTCCTGGTATGAAAGTTATCAATAGTAATTATCATATTTAAGATTTACTCATACGCTTAACTTAATTAGAGAAGACTTCATTAACAATTTTACTAATGTAATATATTGGAGAGACGTAAAATATTAAGCCCTGAAAAGTAAATGCTAATTCAGTAGCCCCTTTTCCTACTTGGAGTTCAATTATATGCTGATACTACTTTTCTGAATGCAATGATGAACCCAAAGGGCAGAATGCAATCCATTTAGAATTACTTATCATTTGGTTCTTGTAAAATAAACATACACAGGAAGTTAGAAGAAAAATAGGCACTATTAGCAGCAGCCTTGCGTGCTGAGAAAGATAAAGTGAAGCTTGCTTACCTCAAGCCCTCGCTAAAATTACTGTCCAGTGTTCCTCCTTGACATCACATATTTATTTAAGGCCACATGGTCAACTAAATCTATGGTCAAAATGTTTCACGTATCCAAATCCATCACAGGACAAAATATGATAGGAGGAGTCAATAACTATGCCCTGTTGTATTTCCTATGACCAGAAGTTCATTAACCAGCATGTCTGCCTTGTTGGTGAGGTTCTTACTGATAGCATAAATGACTTTAGGAAGAGATTTGGGTTCTAAATATGCTGTTCTACCAGCTGAAACTAAATATAAAAAAAAAAAGGAAACAAATGAAGCAAATTAATTGTCTAGTCAGTGGATATACAGAGCATTCATTTTACTGACTTGAGAATAAAAAGTGACCCGTCTTTCATTTCTAAGTATTTGTTTATAATCTCTGCACATAGCAGATTCAAAGTATATGCTGATCAAATTAACAGTTACTTTAAGAAGAAAAAGGTAAAAATAATCCAACACAAAATGTAATGAATATAAGAAAAACGAAGAGAGCTCTGGAAATCAGAAGAAAGAAGGCCATATATTTGGGGATAGAGTAGAGTGAGGTTAAAAAGACGGTGTCATGTTAGCTAAATATATGAGTCTAGGTAAGGTTTCTAAAATTGGTGATGAGTAGTGAAATCAGAGAAGGGAGGTGCAGTATGAAAATTGGAGAAGTGCTGGGTATATTGAAAGAATGATACCTCAGTCACTTTGGGAGATAATGGGAGATGAGAACAGAACCAAGACTGGGACAAAATTGTGGAGGGTTCATTTTATTTGGGAGACAAAGTAAGGTTCTTTATGTTAGAGAGATGAAAAGATTTGCACCCTGAAAACTAAACATCAAGTAAATTCCAGGAGGCAGAAATCTTATTTCTCTTTTTTAGAGACTTGCACAGTGCCTTGGAATAGAGTACAATTTTTTTGGTCTGCTTAATGAAGGAGGGAGAAAATGGAAGTCAGGCACAAATAAGTTCATAAATTTGTCTAATATGTTAGAAGACTGGTATCTCATTTGGGGAGCACATATTACCATATTGAGAAGCAAATTATGGTATTCTCTGTAAATGTAAAAGTTATGCAAAGAAAAAGAGTGCACCCATATATACCTTATCTTATACCATGCTACCATTTTTAAAACTGTGCGTATACATATACGGTCAGTCCTCCATATCCATGTGTTCCATGTCTGTAGGCACAACCAACTGCAGATTGAAAACATTCAGGACAAAAGAATTTCAGAAAGTTCTTAAAAGCAAAACTTGAATTTGCCAGGCACTGGCAACTGTTTACATAACATTTACATTGTATTTACAACTATTTACATTGTATTAGGTGTTATAAGTTATCTAGAGATAATTTGAAGTCTATGGGAAGTTGTGCATGGGTTATATGCAAATACTGCCCATTTTATATAAGGGACTTGAACATCCGTGGATTTTGGTGTCTTTTGGATACTAGGTTTCTGAATTATCTGTAATCTGCCTTTGAGGTGGACAGTTTTCATTGCAAATATTAATTTGCATATTCATTTAAGGAGTTTTCATGGTCACATGTTCTTCCTTAGGATTAAGTAGAAAGCCAACATGTATATATCATACAGCCAACTACGTGTAGTCATTTCCTTAATTTTAATTATTTTTATTATACTAAAAGGCTTCATGACTGGACTTTCATATTTGATGCTTGCAGTTGTCTTGTCTGCATCATTTCACTTTGTCAAAAATCCCTATTTATTTTGGAGAGTATTTAGAAGCAATATTGCTTCTTTTGAACATCATAGTATACTTACCTAGAATATCCCAGAGATGCAGTATCAGTAGCATGTTTTTTCTGTTTATAATGTTATTCTGCTACACATCTGTGGTTTAGCATGAAGCCTTTGGCTTAGGGCATGAAAAAAGTTAAGAATGAAGCAAAAAGAAAGGAAGGTTAAATAAATCATTTGAAACAATATATTTTTTTTAATAAATTTTTTATTTATTTTTGGCTGCATTGGGTCTTCGTTGCTGTGTTCTGGCTTTCTCTAGTTGTGGCGAGCGGGGTTTGCTCAGCAGTTGTGGCGCACGGGTTTAGCTGCTCCGCGGCATGTGGGATCTTCCTGGGCCAGGGCTCAAACCCACGTACCCCACATTGGCAGGCGGATTCTTAACCACTGCGCCACCAGGGAAGTCCCTGAAACAATATTTTAATATCACTCTGCTCATGGTGGTCCCAGGTATTAGGTGAACTATCACTCACTATGAAAAAAAGAGTGGAGGGGCAGGGTTATTGAAATGCTTGGTGTAATTTGATTTTTATAGTTATTTGTAATGCTCTCTTAAGAGTGTTATTTTAGATGTTGCATGCTTAAAGAACTGCCTACTAGATCCTGCTTATTTCTAAGGCATTTCATTGCCTTTTTAAAAAGTAAGCTTTCAAAATCAAGTACTAATTTTTTTGTGGCTGTTTATAAAGTAACTAAAATGCACTGTCAGATATCAAAAACTAATGCAGAATGATAAAGTTTAAATTGTAATTTTAATTTGACTTTTCTCTCTGAATCTATTTTAAGGAACTGGGACTTGTCATTACTGGAACTCTTCCGGTCTTCAACATAACCGGCCAAAATGAAAATAAGACAAACTTAAAGGTTAAAAGTTAATTGATAAAATTAATAATAATAAATGATAAGCTATGACGTTGAAGCTCAGTGTGGATAAGATATTTCTATAAGGAAATACATACAATGTAACTGTCTCGTGAGGCGGGAAGTAAAAGGCAGCAGCTGCCTATGTGATAACCACCTGGGAAAAAGGAAATGCAGGTCAAGTTCTCAGTTCCCCAGAGCCAAGATTCAACTTAACTCTATTTAACTATGACTTGATGAGAACACAAGTTCAGACTCTGGGAGTAATTACATGATAAATGGACAGTACTATTGTGTGCACATTTTTAAATGCATCTAAGATATCCTTGGAGTTCAGAAAGAAAAATCCAAAGAAAAAAACCATGGTGATGTTTGTATCAGGTGTATAGGTACCTTTTTAGAATCACTGCTCCTCCAACGTACATTCAAAGGATAGTTTTTTTAATTGTCATGTAACATAAGGATCTGATTTAAATGATAGTTCTCATTATTTTTTCTCTTTTTTTACGATTCAGGAAAGATACTTAATGAGTTTCATTAAAAATCTTGATTTCTATAGTGCTGGTAATATTGTCAATGTAATATAATGCTACCAACTTGAAGTTCTACAGGTTTTGAAAAATATGTCTCTTGTACTTGTTAAATTGTCTCATTTTTTAAAAATACTTTTGATTTAAAAGTAGGTTTACATTTCTGTTTCTTAGCTTACATAAGAAGGAATTTAAGAATGTGGGAGAAGTTAAGATTTTTTAATGCTAAATACTCATAGTTCGGTTGACATTCCTGATTTGAGGGAAATTTATTTCCAGTTTATAATGAAATGAAGTCGGTTGCACTAAAGTATTGTTTGTTCACTTACTATAAATGTCAGTGGAACTCCTTATTTTAATAATATGGCCATAGAAAACATTGGTCATTCCTCTTTGGGGGCCCATTACCATTCTTAACTATCTGTTGGTTCTAGTCATCATAACTCAGGAAGGAGTAATTCTCTAACTTCTCATGTAGATTATCTAAGGGATTGCTTGAATTTGGGGTACTTGCTCAGACTAGGGTTGATTCATGGGAAAAGAGCACAGTTGTTGACATAACTTTCTCGTTCTTTGTGCACCTACACAAAATTTAAAATGTTCTTGTGATAACTATTAACTGGATTTTATGATTTTCTTTGTAACGTTTTGATTTATAATTTATATAATTACATTTTAGACGAAAATTCCTAATTCTAAATTTTAACACCATTCACATCCTATGTCCCATAGAAGATTATGATAACAGTTTACCACATCGCCTTTTTGATTTGCAACTAAAACGGTGATGCCCATTGTTTGGTATTTAGAAGTTAGCAGCAACCAGAAATAGTGTTGTAAGAATTTCTGCTGTTTTATTACAAATAAGGTCACATATTGTACTTTTCACGTATACACAGGTATTATCAGCAGCAAAAATCCATGGTTTTCTCATTCCATATTGCCTAATTAACTTTAAACTGGACATTTTTGTGATTTCTTAAACATAGCATACCAAAAAGTTAGTTTACACTCACAAACACACACACACACACACACACCTACAGCTGCTGACTGTACAGCAATTAAGTATTAGTACAAGAAGTATCAAATTTAAAATTTCATGTCTTTTATACTTTAGCTTTAATCATCAAGATTTCACTTTTAAGCTAAATAATAATGATACAGTTGTGGGAATATAATCAAAGCTGAGAATCATTGCAAGTTGATAGCAAAAGTGCCTCACCCTTACATATATATATGATTAAGCTAGTATGGAATACAACCATTGTCAAGCAGAAGGATGAACGTATATAATAATTGTGTAGAAATATGTAAATTTTCGGTAGAAAATACACTGCCTTTTGCTGTCTTATAGAACCAGCTTATTCTTGGTGTGATGGGAGTTGACGTGTCTTTGGAAGATATTAAAAGACTGACACCACGTTTTACAGTAAGATGCAATTTACTCTGTTGGTAACTTCTGTTTTAAAACTCTGTACTAATTTAGCTTGTTTTTAAAGCACTTAAAAGGAATTCTCAAAAATTTTGTGCCGTTATCTTAGCAAATGAATTAAATATTTAAAAGGATTCTTAAAAGAGTGTAAAGATATCACGTTCTCTTTCTTTATGCTTTAAGATATGTATTTAAGAAATTGTTTTTAAAGAATGTGGATTTCTGATTGCGACTCAGGAATCTTTAAGGTTGTTTCTTATTATTTTTCAGCTGTGCCCCAATGGCTATTATTTTGCAATTGATCCTAATGGTTATGTTTTATTACATCCAAATCTTCAGCCAAAGGTATGTATATAATTTATTTACAATGATTAGCGTTCTGTAAAATTAATGATTAATGTTCTTAAAAGGTTCGTCACTTTTAAATCCACTATACAGCACTAAGTATAAAGGAACATTATACCTGTAACGTTATAGATGACAAGACCCCAGTTTATAATATATGAAGGTGTGAAAACAGTTTTCGTTTTCTCTTACCTGTTTAGTTCTGAAATGTTTCTATCCACTATCCAGCTAACCAATATTCCTATCTCAGGCAGCCATTATCACCTCCTGGGCCTGAGCTTCACACATCCCACTTGGTATTTTGATTAGGCTGTAGGTGGTGAAGGAGATGGCCTGGATAGGTGTGAACTTGAGATCATTATTCATGTTCCTCTATGCGTAGGCCATTTGCATTGCCCTTTTTTTTCTGGTAATTATCTCCCCTTTCCATCTGCCAGGCTTATAAAGATATGTATGAAATTCAAAAAGAAAAAGTCAAATGGGATGGGCTTCAGAAATGGGAGGGGTTTATTCATCAGGGAGTTATATGGAAGTGATAAAATTCCATACATGAACCGTTTTATCCTAATCTTTATGCCTATGTTCCCAAGATATAAAATACTTTCCTAAATGTCTCATCCAACTCATTCCACTTTTCATTAATGCTTCACAGGTAAAAAACTTTATCCAGAAGTAAAATTGGCAAAACCTTATATATTTTTAATTTATAAGCATCTTCAAGTTATTGTTTAACTCTGAAGATAATATTAAGGATACTTTAAACCATGCTGGATGGAAATACATACAGACTTTTGCATATTATTTCCTTCTCCCCAGGCATGGAGATTTAATGTTAGTGATGTTTTAGGACACATACAAGTATGTATGTGCATACACACACACACACACACACACACACACACACACACACAAGGTTGGGTCATTAAAAACTTCAAAAAGTAATAATTAAGAACCATTAATATTGAATGTAAAAACATATTGAGTGGTTTTAATTATTGTCTATATTTTATTTCTCACTTTGGAACTTATTTTCATATAAAATCCATCATGATCTAAATATTTGCTAATCATATGTAGCTGCTGATCACCTTGCATTATTTTTAAAGTTGTTATTTTATTGTAAATGTGGTATAAGCATATTTTCACATTATTATTAGTCTATCACAGCTCTTTGAAAACACATCATGTTAAGTTCCTCTTAGAGTTGTTCATGATTGGCTAATCATTCTATGATTTTTCCATAATTGAAAATTTTTAAGTCTTTTTAAGAGTTTTTAAAATTTACAGTATTATTTTGTATTATGTTTGTATATCCAGTGTATTTTAAATTATATTACTGTAAGTAAAGTGATTTAAATGCAGTAATAATGTAATGTGAAGGGTGTGAAGGATCCCAACTTTTACGTAGTTGGACATTTTATGATTGTAGGTCTTAACTCCTTCCCCAGAAAGAACTAAAATATGTCATAGACAAAATAATAAAAAAGAATAATTAGAATAATCACGTATGATGTATATCTATAAAACCATCATTTAGAGGTAATTATTTGAAAAGGGTTTTCCCCTTTTCTGCATTCTTGTACTAATAATCAGTATTTATGTAGAAAGTATTTTATTACTATTTGAATGCTGTTAACATATTTGACTCATATTTGGAATAATCAATTTACTAAAATTTGTAAAGTTACAAAGAAAATATAAATTCTTTAGAAATTCTTATTAAAGCCCAGGTGATTTTTCTTCAGGATTATGTTAGCTTTTCATATTTTTAATATAGGAGATTATTATAAGTAAGTGTGCAACAGAAAAAACTTTTAGAAAAAATACTTAGAAAACCATTAAAAATAAAATGTTTGAACAATCAATGTATTATTTTTTTCAGAAATTCATGCTTGTGAACTAAATATGCTTATCATTTCTCATCATTAACAGGTTAAATATTATAATTTCTTTTTGTGGGTGACAGTGCTTGCTATACAGACAGATACAAGAACCTGATAAAGGATGATATAGTATAAGATAGTTGTTTTAGAAATTGACAAATACAGAGGACCAATATGGTTAGAGAGTATACTAACAAAATTAATCTTAATTTTTGCATCCAAAATTCACCAATAGAAATAAAGGAAAATAATGCTACATTCCATAGTATCCATTATTATTTAACACGATCAAAGTCTAATCTTACGCAGGTATCCTTTGCTGAATGCCTTTTGTTTTCTTCTTGAAACTGTAATCTTAATTCACATTGTTTCAATACAATTTTGAAGTTTATAGAAGGCAGAACAAGTGTCCTAAAGCCAAGAATATCAGAAAATAAAGTAGCTATGAATCTTTTGCATATCTAATTTTCTGAGGAATCATTACTTATCTTCTCGGAGAGACTTTTCAAAGTCTCCACCATGACCACATTTTGACAAATGCTGAATTATGTATCCTCCTTTATTCCAGAATGCATTTGAGAATTCCTCTGTTGTGTTTCAATGAAATAACCAGATTAGGTATACTTATTAAAACCTCATTTTTATCAGTCTAAAGAAATATTTATTGTATAAGGAAATTGTGCATAATTTACATTTTAGAAGTCCATATTTAAAATAAACCTACAGTATTATGACTGAATTCTTCATTTGTTCCATGGATGTAACATTTGATGTCACTAACAAAGGCACAAATTTTAATGTTTAAGTCTGACTTTTTAATATCCTGTCGTATTTATATTTTAACACATTTGAATCATATACATTCTAAAGAATTCCTGTTTTTTCCGTTTTTTAAATCACCATAGGGAATTCTCCGACAGTCCAGTGGTTAGAACTCACTGCTTTCACTGCGGTGGGACTGAGTTCGATCCCTGGTCGGAGAACTAAGATCCCTCAAGCTATGGGGTGCGGCCAAAAATAAAATAAAATCAGCAAAGAAATTGTCTGAGACAAACCATCTTTCTCATTTCCTACATTCTCACTTTTTTTTTCCCTAGGAATAAAAGGAAAACATTAGTCATTTTGCTAAAAAAAAGTTTGAGCATTTTTACTAGCATTACATATTTTATTCACTAAAAATATTTTTGAACTTTCATTTCATTTATTGACTCATCATGAGCTTGATGATACCTGTTTCTGATCGAGGAAATATCTGACCAAAATTGATGACAGGATAGAACGCTTACCCATGTTGATATGTAGTATGATGAATTACCATCTTTCTGTTGCTTCAGCCTATTGGTGTAGGTATACCAACAATTAATTTAAGAAAAAGGAGACCAAATGTTCAGGTAACTGTGAACGAAGTTAGCAGTGCCTTCAAATTTGCTAAATCAGAGTTGCAATTAAGCTTCTCTTCCTAAAAGCATATGATTAATGCTGCCTTTCCTGACAGCAAGCTTCCAGAGCATGAGATGGAGATGAGCATCATTTCTCAATAAGCCAGAGCAAAAATGTTATTAATAATGGCAGAGGGTATGCATTTGCTGACTAAAGATTGCTAGCAAATGATGTAATAACAATGATAATCGGAGTAATCGCAATTAAATGGCTTCTAAAAAATAGATGTGTTATTAAATATTGTGAAGTTAGTGTCAAATCCATGTAATCCTAACAATTTGCTTGTAAAATTAACTTCTTAGTAGAAATGAAAATACAATTCTAATATATAATTTCTATAAACCACACAATGTAACCCAAAATTTCTTTGGATTTCTAAGTGTATTTTCAGATTAGCAGTTAGAGGAAGTTCCCTTCACCTAATTAAAAATGTCCAAAATTGCAAATAAATATCATCTGGCCAACTTACCACAAAATCTTTTCTCTGATGGCAACATATTTAAACATTATTCTATGTATGCTTATTTCTATAAGTGCACTAAAAATAATCAGCATAAACGGTTACTTCCTGTAGTTTAGTAGAATTTAGCAAGAGCATTTCAAAATTTCAGAGAAAGTTCAATATGACTTAAGGTTTTCTGTGTAATCCTATCATTTCTTTTAAAAAGTTGGTGATGTTATAATGGAGAGGTAGTGTGATATTAAGAGATCATTAAGCTATGAATTAGTAGAACTGAGTTCCAGTTTGTTCTACTTATAGCCAACACTGTATCCTTGAGTAGTTCACTAAACGCCATAGTACTTCAGTTTCTTCATCTGAAAAGCAGGAAGATTAATAATTGTTTCCTATCCTACACAATATATTCCTAGGAAATTGAATACATATATTGATCCCCAGCTCCATCTCCTGAAAATTCTGATTTAATTTGACCAGGGATGGGAGCCGGGCTTCTGAAATAGTTTTAAAGTTCCCAGGTAATTCTAAAGTACAGAGCCAATGGATTAATAGAAGCTTCAGTTTCCTTCTAGCTCTAGAATTGTATGACAATCTGAATTTCGTGTTGTTGCATCAGTCTCCATTTCTTTTGTGATTCCTGTAGAGGTTAAAATTATGTTTATGTCTTTTCTTGATTTATTAAATTGTTTTATGTTACTCCTCTTGCATGTTTCTTTTTGTGGATTACCTTGGATTATACTCATTGCAGTCATGTACATTTTAGTGAATTTTTAGTTTTGCCGTACTTTCAAATATTGCATGTAAATATTGTGATATAATTTAAAAATAAACAACCTGAAAAATGGTTTGTTTTATTTTTGTTTTCCTTCCAAGGAAACTCCAAATGGCAAACTAGCAACCACACAAGACGTCTGAACTTGGAAAATATTTTTTGAGCTATGTAGTATTTTTAATAATACCAACTAATAATTATTTCAAAACATTGCCTTGTGCCTTTTATTTTAGTTCCACAAATGGTATGGTCTTTATATCAGTTGATATTCAAATTTTACACATGAGAATTGTTAGATATTTAAAACATCAAACAAAAGTACTGGGAGTGCAGGGACTGGATTCCAGTTCTCAAGCCTCTCTTGGTGCTTTCTGATGAGAAGAGTTCTGCTTTTGAATTTTTCAATCACTGTACCTGTAATGAGTCTTTTAAAAAATGGTCAGCCAGATTGCCATTTAAAAAGTACAAGTGATGCATTGACATTTTTCTTTTATGATTTCCTTTTCCTGTCTGTGTCTTTGTATGTTGGATTGGGACGTGATCTTCATATTGCCCATTCTTCCTGATAATGCCTCCTCCATGCATGCTGTTTGGGTCTGGTCATGCTATGCATTATCCATTGCATGTAAGATAATATTCTTATTTATGTTTATATTTTATCATTTTATTTTGACTTTGTTTTGTGGTGAGTTAAAATGTTAATACTGATGTGAGGGTGTTTGTGTAAAGATAATTTATTTCATGAGACGTTAAGCAATTCAGAATAATTTGTCAGCTTTAGAGTAACTTTCTCAGTTTTGTTTTTTAAACAGAGGACTAGAATTATTTTCAATGCTGATTTTTATTTTCTTCTTATAAAATATTACTTTCCAAAGAGTATTTGCTTCTGGGCCAATAAGATGCTGCCTAAACAATGATCAGTATTTTCACCTATTGAACAATCTAATACTTTCAATATTCTAGAACCTTGTGAATCTAGATATGAAGTTCATAAGCAGTGAATATTTTTTTTAATAAAAATGCCAGGCACAGTTGGGTTTTTTGTTTTAATTTGCCTTTAAGAATCCCCATTCATCAAAACCAGTGGGAATCATATATTTTCATTATTTAAATGGAGCTACTCTTTGAAGGCATTTTTGTCTTTATTATAAAATAAATACATGCCATGATACTGTGTCATTCAGCATTTGAAATAAATGTTTAATTTTAATGCATTTTTAATTATTGGCATTGTCTTGGGTAGTCAGCCCTACTAAAACATTGTTTAAAATAATGATCTGAACGTATTTTGGAAGAGCCTGTGAGGCTGAAATTTTTAAAATTCCAGTGACCTTGCACTAATACAGCATAATTCCTATTTATTTATTACTTCTGTCTAATTAGTTATCATATATTGATGGTATTTATTTTAGTAAATATTAAAAATCCAGTTTCTAAATTTTTACAGTTGTAAAATAATAGACACCTCTTATGATTTTATGTTCTAGTGAACTTTGAAATTCTATGGCGTGTTACATTACTTAGTAAGTGTTATAAGAGGATAGTATATTTTTGTTTATCAGATATTTTGATATCCTCATTTTATGATTGAGAAATTTTTTAACTGTCATGTGAGGTAAATTTACCAGGTTAACAGTTTCATTTGATATGTTTATGTAAATAAATAATCTGCCTGTTCCATAGTGAATTTGATTTCTTATTACATACCAGCAAGAAGCAGCAGTAGGACGTGTAAAGCAGGAAAACAGTATTTAGTGAACCTAGGGGTTATTATTCAAGTTAGACTTCAATCACAATAGCTAATCTTTATTAAAATCCTTATGACTTTACCATAAATTTTATCTTACAAAATTGACTTAATTTGACTCATTAAAATATATTGTAAAATTTCTGAGTTTCAAATGCATGAAGCAAACTTGCATCTTTTCTTTATGCATTTGAAGAAGGAAAAATAAATTTAGAAGAGTTTGTTCTCCTTAGCAAATTCAAACATTTTTAAAACATTTTCCCTCATATAATTTTATTTTTTATGGAATACAAATAATGTATATTACTTACACATCACCTTTGTTTTATTGCCAAATATGTTATCCACATGGCTGTATTTTGCTCCTTTCACATCCCAATTAAAGATAAAATCTGTAAGTGGATCTTCAAAAGTCATATTGCCACAGAATTTGTGATTATAAATGTCCTACCTAACCCAGGACTCAAAACTCTTCAGTTGGTTATCAATTAAAATTTGTCTGCTATACTTAAAGCTCAAATCCCTAGCCTACTTATTATTATTTTTAAATATATATGAAAGAATATACCTTTATATAATTATTTTGTCAACTTTTTAAGATACCTTAGGTAAGTAACTTTTATGGAATTAATTTCATATTTAAATATCTATTGAGTTATTCTACATACAGCATCATTTTACAATGTCATATATGCTTAATTACTATTTTCTGTGTAGAACCCCAAATCTCAGGAGCCAGTAACTTTGGATTTCCTTGATGCAGAATTAGAGAATGATATTAAAGTGGAGGTGAGTGCAATCAGTCAGCTTGAACAGCACCCTCAGGTCAGATGCTGGTGTCCTTCCAGTCCACAGGGATCTGTTGAGCAGCTTCATTGTGTTGGTTCTGTCTTAGGTGCTATACACACAAAGATGAATGTTTTTTATCTTTAAAAATTTCTAGATCCTGGGCTCTCTCATCCGAAAGATCATATGAAAAGGAATAAATATTTTAAATTGGGTGTGACCTTAGTGTTTTTCTTTCTCCTTCCACAGGTAGAGTTATTTTCAGTATTTCGATACAAATGTAACTTGTAAATTTCAATAAAAAACATAGAGAGGGGGACGTTGCCATAGAGTTGAAAGAAAAGTTGCAGGGAATTTAATCATCCAACCACCCAGTAAGCAACATGATGAAAGAAGCTGCCATGTTTGTCTTAGTACTCTATACTCAGAAAGTTTCTATTTTATTTCAAAACCAAAATTGCATGCCACTTCCTCCGAGAGGTCCTTCCATAATAATAGGGATAATCATTAATAATAACATTTATTGAGTACATGACATGTGTCAGTCATGGATTCTCAAGAGCCTTTGAGTAGGTACATTGTTATTGTTATTATTATTATATCTGTTGTACTGATGATCTGTTTGAGGTACAGGAGGTTAAATAGCTTATCTCCAGTTACTCAGCTAGTAAGTAGCAGAACCAGGATTTGAACCTGGCTCTTGCACGCCAGAGCAGAGATTTTTAAGATTCTTTCAGATGAACTAACTCCTTCTCTTTATCTATTCAAAGGCCACCGTATTTCTTTTACAGTTTGTCACAGTGTGTTTTAATTTGTACTTGCTTTACACACTTTACAACCTTACTCCCTCAATGTAGAACAAGAGAATCTATTTATCATAGTTACCTTAGACTGAGGCATAGTGCTGGGATGTTTTAGGTAAATAATGAATATTTGTTGTAAAGTATTTTGACAGCATAAAGTAGGATCATGTAATGTTGAAGAGCTTGGTTTCTGGACTCTCATACCACTGAGTAACTGTAATTGTATTTAACCTCTCAAGTCTCAGTTTCCCCTCCATCAATCCCATAAAGTAATTGAACACTTTTATTAATTACATTTCAAAAATTAATGACTGGTTGAAAATATTTCATTAAGAATGTTTTTATCATTTTAAGATAATGTAAAATAATGATGTGGTAACTTTTAAAAGAATATTTCCACACTTCAGTAGGTCAGTTTAGTATCTGCTATAAAGTAGTTGTTTCAATTTCCCTTAGATTCGAAATAAAATGATAGATGGAGAAAGCGGAGAAAAAACATTCAGAACCCTGGTTAAATCTCAAGATGAGGTAAGAATTAAGTCAGGTTTATTCTTAAATTAAAATGTGTATATTAATAATGATAATTGATATTAGTGGTAAAGCAATATTTATTCATAAAAAGGGACATTTCTAGAAAAGAAAAATTGTTTAAGGCACTCTTTGCTGGAGGGACATTTTTAATAAGATTTTTAACTCTGAAATTTCTATAAAATGTTGCTTTAGATTTCTTGATGTATTCTTCTATCATTTACAATATGTTCTTGAAAATTATATTTTTTAATTTTTTTAATTGATGTATAGTTGATTTACAATATCATGTAAGTTTAAGGTATACAGCACAACGATTCAGTTATACATACATATATATACACACATACATATATATTCTTTTTCAGATTCTTTTCCCCAAAGTTTATTACATAATATTGAATATAATTCCCTGTGCTATACAGTAGGTCCTTGTTGGTTATTGAAAATTATTTTTATGTCTCCATTTATTTTTTTACCAGTATAAGAAATAGAATACACAATATAATGTTTGCCATGTTCTTTTAGGCCATTTCAGTCATACAAATTTGAAGTTAATATTTAATAGCTGTATGTTTTGTATGGTTTGTGCATGCAGATGTTCTAATTGTTGAGTTCCATATATTTTTTGTTTGTTTCTTGTTTCTGGCTTCATTTATCTTCTTTTACTATTTAAGCACTATTTCCCTGAATTTAAACCTGAAATTAAATCCAAAGATAACACAGCTACTGCCATAAAATCACGGGTACAGCTATGTAACACTTGTATTGTTTTATATTGACGTGGAAAAACTCCGTCTATATGAGAAGTGTGTCTGTTCATTATCAGTCACATGTGGAATAAATACACATTCGTATGTTTGAGGATTTGAAAAATGTGTAGAACTCCCAAGCTTTTGAGCCTGGAAATTAAATTTAAGCTTTTATGTATAATTTATGTCCGTTTCCTCACAAGCTCATCCCTTTTAAGTGTAACATTTCTCCTGAATTTCTCAGCAGAGCTTTCCCTAAGATGGAGCTAGTATCTAAATACAGTACTTCATTAACACGTGCCTTTTCTAATTTTAATATCATCAGGAGTCCCTATTATCAGAACCCAAGGGGAGGTATATACCAGTGTCAGTCTTTGTTGAAATGTCAACTCTGTTTACTTAGACTTTACGTGTGCTGTTTACCACTTCACTTTTCAGAGGAAAGATGTAAACCATTCAGCAGTTCTGCCAGCTTCTCCGTCTTGTTCTGCCAGCAAGAACTCTGGGACCTGCACGTTCTTTTTTCAACTTAAAAATCAATTTTGTCTTTATTCAGTCACTTTGATATTTCTTTCCTTCAATTCACTTTAAATTCTTCTTTTTGACCAATATCCACCCATAGACTTTTCCTATTAATAATATCGAAGAAAGTAGTGTTTTGTATGCTTATTTCTCTAATCCAACACAGTTTTTGATATTCTGTTTTTTATAACTTGCTGAACAATACTAGTTTGCCATGGTTTTTTATGAGTATTAATAAATATGTAAACATTATTTCTTTTAATTTTTTAATGAATTTTAGGAGTCCAAAAATTTCCTGAGCACTTCCTGCCCTCCCTCCCCCCATCCTCCACACACCTCAGTAAAGCCATGGGGATATTTGATGTATAGAAGCAACACTGTGTAGTTGTTATAAAATGAACTTGACATCATACATTCTCCTTCATCCTGCTGACTAAAGTCCTCATTTCTTCATCAGTAACTTGTGGAAAAGAACAGTATTTCATTTACTCCAGGGAGTTGATTAAATGATACACTGACTGTAAAATGCCTAGATATTGCCCCAAACCAAGTTATATTCAGTGAATATTATTGTTCTGATGAGGATGATGAAGCTGGTGATAACTAAAAATACTAAAAGATACATATGTGTCATCACCATACCTAATGGAAGAAGTAATGATCATTTCTTTACTACTGTTCGGTAGCTCCATAAGAAAGATTCAATATCCATGAAGTTATTTAGCTCTTACTTCCTTACCCTAGTGGATATAGTTGTCTTTCTAACCTTCAGTGATACTAAGTAATTAGTCTCTTATAATAGATACGTACTATAATAATGGCTTAATAAGAACAGTAATGTGCTAACCATACATTTGGGTCTAGACACAGTGCGCTAATTTCCTGATATTATCAATTTCTCTTCAACATACCCTACTATGGAAATATCTGAGCATTATCTGATATTTCAGTCCTGTTTCAATATTAAAATGTATTTTTCAGGAAATGTTTTTAAAGTTTTGAGGTTAATAATTTGGCATAAATTACTAAGATTTTGCACTTAAACGTCCTTAAAATTTATTATGTGGGTATTTTTTTCCCTAAAATGTTGCTTTACACACACACACACCTCATAACAGAATAAATAATTGTAGAATAGTATAGATCAGATATTTGTGAAGAAGGTATTGAATGGTGACTGAATTTATAAATAGAGCCTAGCATTCTGTTCTTCATATAAATTCACTTCAAATTAAAAGTGATGATAACCATGTCCAACTCTTTTTTTTTTTAGAGGTATATAGACAAAGGAAACAGGACGTATACATGGACCCCTGTCAATGGCACAGATTACAGGTAATTAACCTTATTTATTTCTATGTGTGCTGTATAAAAGAATGTTCAGTGCCTTTCACCTATTTTTATTTTTATTTTTTATTTATTTATTTATTTTTGCGGTACGCGGGCCTCTCACTGTTGTGGCCTCTCCCGTTGCGGAGCACAGGCTCCGGACGTGCAGGCTCAGAGGCCGCTCACGGGCCCAGCCACTCCGCAGCATGTGGGATCTTCCCGGACTGGGGCACGAACCCATGACCCCTGCATCGGCAGGCGGACTCTCAACCACTGCGCCACCAGGGAAGCCCTCACCTATTTTTAAGTAGCCATTTTTCCAGTGGATGAATGTTGTCTTTACATACTCATAAGCTATTTTCAATATAATTAAAATAGAAATGTTATCCTTTCCAACATTAAAATGCATTAAAGTTATACATTCTGATTTTCAAAATGAGAAAGATGGGAAAAGCTAGAAATATAAAATTTAGAAATGAAAACTTGTATGATATACACATATTTGGTGTTTTATATATTTATGTTAGTAATAATAAATGTTGACATTTATTACTTTGTGGTCATCACCTCCACTGACCTCCTCATTTAAATTGTCATTCAGTTTACATTACTTACATTTAGGTAGCAAATTAACTTAAAAATGAAACTTATTACATCATAGTATAATCTTATATAAAATGCTCAATTGATATAATTTAATCCCATGAGTAGAAATTCTGTAATATCCTGATCCCTTCAATTGACTGGACCTTGGAAAATTGGACAGACTAATACCCTAAAATTTCTTGGAAATTCTTCAGCACTTGCTGAGCATTTTTTTTTTTTTTTTTTTTTTGTGGTACGCGGGCCTCTCACTGCTGTGGCCTCTCCCACTGCGGAGCACAGGCTCCGGACACGCAGGCTCAGTGGCCATGGCTCACGGGCCCAGCCACTCCGTGGCACGTGGGATCTTCCCGGACTGGGGCACGAACCCGTGTCCCCTGCATCGGCAGGCGGACTCTCAACCACTGCGCCACCAGGGAAGCCCTTGCTGAGCATTTTTTGTTTTGTTTGCTCTAAGGTCACTGCTTTCCCTGTGGTCCTGCTTCCTACAGCCTCATAATACTGAGGCTGTTACGAAAATGTCCTTCTTATTACTTATTCTCTCTTCCTCCTCTCCCTAACACCTTCCATCTTTGGATCTCATGTCACCAGACCACACCGCGCACCATTCTTCCCTTTGAACAGTCATCTCCCTCTGGTTCCTGTAAGATATCAGTTTCTGTGTGGTTGCCACCCTCTCCTCCATTCACATGGATCAGTGTTTCTCAAAATATTTGAGACATACCCACGCTTATATAAAATGAAACGAAAATTGTTTACTAAAATAAACTAAAAGAGATGAAAACTCAAGTGGAAAAAAAATGTTTATTACATTTCATAGACATGAAATTCATGTGTCAAATTGTTATAAAATTCTAAATGCTTACTCTCACTTTCTATGCTTAATTAATCATGAGCTGGTAATAGATAGTTTGCAAGTGGGCCAGGTCCCTTGACACACT
Source organism: Neophocaena asiaeorientalis asiaeorientalis (assembly GCF_003031525.2). NCBI lineage: Eukaryota > Metazoa > Chordata > Mammalia > Artiodactyla > Phocoenidae > Neophocaena > Neophocaena asiaeorientalis. Next base: position 150,429 of record NW_020172361.1, read on the forward strand.
TTAAATACCAGTGACGTAGATGATTTTTCTGGTGCCTGGACTCTCTTTTTTTTTTTTTAATCTCCTCCCCTCTGATGATCTTGTCATTCCCCTATCTTAGCTACCTACTCCAAGGTCATGTTTTACAACTCTAACATTAAGACTGCAAGTCCTACATAATCTTAATTTGAGATTTTTTTTTTATCCAACTCTCAGAGTAATACATTTTAGCTTTCCAGCCCCTCCTTCTAATAGTCCAACTGCAACAATCCTTTGACTCAATTGAGACCTGAAATCGATCAACCCCTTCGACCTTTCACTGTCCTTGCCTTCCTCACGTCCTTGTACCCCTCTTTATTCAACATAAATTCTTTGGGTCTTACTACATTCACTCTCTTACACATACCATCAACTCCTACATCATACTTAGGTTTGGCAAACAGTAGTTTGACCAGTCCCAATCCTGGTTAAATTATTACCAACACCACACTGCACCCACACAGCTACAAACGGGAGAAATAAAATATTCCTTGACTGGTGACATCCAACATTCAGGACCTTTAACCTTAAGTGTACTTCAGTAGTGCCTGCTGATCTCAGTAGTCCAGTAAATTTGGGATGCTTCTAGATGACTTTTGATAGCCTCTCTTCACTCCTCAAACCCGTCTCTTTCCCATCCATTTTTCTCTCAGGTGATGTCTTTACTTCTGTTTTTCTCAGTGAAATAGGAAGCAATCAGAAGACACCTTCTACCACATAACGACTTGCATCTATATCTCCATCTCCTATCTCTATTTCTATTCACAACACAATAACAAGAGTGATATTATTAATACTTGAGTTATATTGTTTCATTTCTCTAGTCAAAATTCTCCAATAATTTGCTATCTTAATCTCTATAAAATCCGAAGTTTGTCATGACCATTAGAGAGGACTTACAGCATCTGACCTAAGTTATCATCAGTTCTCTGAAGTTACCTTCTCACGTTCTCCACTGAACCACCTTCATGTTAGAGCTACACTATCCTCCTTGCTAGTCCTCATAAACCCGGGACCATTCTGCCTCAGGACCTTTGCACCCGAAGTTATTTCTGCCTAGGATGAATTTTCCCCAGGTATTCACATGCTTACTCCATCTTCACACCTTCACTTACTTTTTTGTCACCTCAATAAGGCCTTCCCCAATAATCCTACCTAAAATGTAAAGTGCCGCATTATCATTTGATATTATATATGTGTATATGCACATACCCACACATATATATGAAGCATATATAAAGAAATTTATTTCTACTGTTTGTTGTTTGTCTTCCTTCACTATAAGTTCTAAGAGGGCAACGTTCTGAGATTGTTAGACTCTGAGATTCTAAGATTGTTGCCTGCTTCATTTATTTTTGAATCCTCAGCTCATAAGTCAGTGGCACACAGTAGACATTCTGTAAATATTTACACAGTTAAATAGTTAGATTTTCAATTTGTCTCATTCTGTCAAATCCAAATAATAGTTTCCAAACTTCCATTGCAATACTCAAATATGAGGGCCTCTTTAACTACATATTAATATACAGTTAATATGTAGCCTACTTAATAGGCTGTGGTGGACTCAACTGTTCTTTTCCTAATAAAACGAAACAACCCTCCTCCGCCCTCTGCCCCAGAACATACACATAACTTTTCAGGGGAGCCTAGAGTGCTGGGGATTCCCCTAGTAGTGGGTTGCTAGCATGGCATGCAGACTAGGTCTAGAAGAGGGGCACACGGTTACCAATGTCATGAGACACTACCTGCCAGTCTTTCTCCAGTTTTCCAGTTTTTGACATAATTTTGAACCTACTGAATAACACCAGAATGAATGTTTATTTTACTTGTGTCTCTTGATTTCTCTCTCTCATTTCTATTAGGCATCTCTTTACGCATATACAATCTTTATGTACATACATAAGTAATTATTTTTCTTTCCGTTTCCATGGTTATTACCACCTTTCATTTTTTTGGATAAACTTGTCAGAAGGTGTGACAGCCAACAGGAAATCTGGGAGCCCTGTCTCGTTAGCGATGATTTCATGATAAAAGGAAATGTTGGATGCACATGTGGGAAAGTGCTCTCTGCCTTTGTTTCTTAGACAAACAAATTCTAAGTTAGAAAAACCATTTCTTTTTGACCCTGACGGTGAGTCAGTCTGATGGTTGGTCCTACTGCAGTCATAATTATACTCTGGGGGAATTTTAAATTCTTACTGTACCTTACTTAAATATGTTTTTAATAGTCTCACAAATGTCTCCTGCATTCATCCCCTTTCCCTCACACACCAAGTTGTAATACAGGTGGCCAGATTGATGTTCTTTTCTCCAGTTCTGAGTACGTCTCTCCTTGTTCACAAAACTTTAGTCTCTTTCCATTTTTATCCAAGTTTGGATTCCAAGTCTGAAATTCACATCACACATTTCCAGCCTGACCTGTCTGCCCTGTCGTTTCGCCCACTGCACTGCACTACCCATACAAACCACTGTTCTCTGAACAAGCCCTAACTTCACACCTTTGCATGTTTCCTTCACACATTCTCTTCACAAATCTACAACTCAGAGCCAGATTAAATCTATTTCCATTGTAAGTACTCCCCTGAATCTCCGTACAAATAAATCCACAAATAAGAAGCTAGAAAACATATTACATCTAAATTGAAGGGAAAAAATGGCAGTGCTTTTATTTAATGAATTAGGTATCAAATCTCACTTAGTGATTTCTGTCTCCTTAAGCCTTGATATAACTTGATATAACATATTTCGAAATATAGTAGTTATTTTAACAGAATGTCCTCTTTTTTTAATGAAGAGTTTGATTTTTATGGTGATATAAATGAGTTGAAAAGTGTGTTATAATCCATTTAACTAAGTTAACCATGTTTATGGAAGTCACAAAAATATTGCATGGGCTCTACCATCCATCTGGTGGCCACTGGCTTTATTAGACTTTTATCCCTGGGAGAAAATAAAGCAGACTTGATTTGTTGGTTTTATGAGAGAGACAGCAAACACTGCATATGGCAGCATCCTTGACTCAGAATCTTGATTGAAGAGCTTATCTGCTATAGGTTGAAGAAATAACTGTTGCCTGAAGAAAAAAATCATTATGTGTAACAATATTTTTCTATAAAATAAAGTATAGCTATTAATAGCAACCTGAGACTTGCAGGCCAATAAAATGTATATTCGATATGTCAGTTTTAAAACGTCTATTGTGTTCCTCATGGGTTTCCACACTATTTTTTATGGTACATGAGAGGTAACCCAAGCTTACAGTGTGACACTGTAGCAGCCACATGATGTAATGTTATCGGTCTTAATTTGAAGTTTCTCTTAGCAATAAATGCTGATAGGGCAATAAAAATGTCCTAATTTCCCTTGAGAGGCATTTGTGGGAGACAGTCTTCAAATGCTCACTAATTCTGCTCTACATTTTATAAATGGCGAGTGAATCATGCAAGGTCATCTTGCTTTCAGACTAATTGCACTGCTTATTTTAATTTTAATCTCTGCCTCCCCTTAAAGGAAGTTACCTTTAAAATGAATGTGGAGATTTTCATTAAATCTACATAACATTTTATTTCTCTGACCTTTTCCCATAAGGAAAGTTTATGAATTACTTAATGATGGAGAAAGATTTGGGAATTGGAGGTAACAAGCATCCACTTATTTTGCTATCTTAACTGCATAATTAAATTGTAGCAAATAAGCCCTTGCATTTTTCCTCTTCATAGAGTGAATTTTTAGCATATATTCATAAGAAGAAAAACCTGACATTTTATATTTTGTCCTGTTCTATATTGCTCATAAAAAATGTATAACAGCATTACACTTTGGACATCCATCCTCAAAGCCTGGGAAACATGAGGCTTGAGTGATTTAAAAGAAGATCTTCTGCAAATGCCTAGAAATACTCAGAAGCCTAGAAATGCACACATTTTTCTGTGCATTGCTAAATTTGGGGTTAAATTGTAAAAATGAATGCTGAATAAATTGCTCACATTAATTAAGCGTCGTTTTTTAATAATAGTTGCATTGGAAATCTTAGAGATAACCTCATTTTTGGCATTAGTTTGTTAGTTTCCTTCTGTATTCAAAGGATAGCAGAGACCATTTGCAACTGTGAGTATGGATGTGGAATAATTAGTTCTGTCTGCACATGTGTCTCAGCCACCGTGAGTAGAGGAATTACACATATGCAGTTGTTACGGGAGAGTGCATCATATTCTGATCTCTTTTAACAATTCCAATATTTTGTGTGTTTTATTAATTGTCAGCTTCAAAATGAGTGCGGTTACCTGCCTGTCAGCTTTTTAGTTTGTACAGTCATATTAAGACAGGGTTGGATGACGGGCTTGTTTGACAGTCCTTGCGCCTAAGATGTTCAGAATTTGGCTTAAGATTTGCACTGGAGCTTTCCTCCAGTGTGTACATGTACCATGGGACTAGAGTAGCCCATGGCTCTTGTAAACTATTAAAGTCAAGATGTTTTTCCTACTGTGCCTAACAGCAATCTGCCAAATGAACTTGAAATAAATAGTTACACTGTTGGGTAAGAACCAATGGGATGAGCAAGTGCTAGAAAGGAACCTGAATTTCCCTTCCAAAAGACATGGGGGAAATGGCCTAGAAAAGAGTTGTACAATATTAGGTATTTAACCCCTCAAAAGAGACTATTTCAGATGATTTTATGCATTGTGTAATTAGTAATGATAATACTACTTCTTTCATTTGTAATTTTGAGTAGTGTACATTTGCTAGCAAGCATTGTAACATTATGTATAGTTCGTTAGGGAGGGGATAGCCAATTGGCAGGATATAATTACTTTGCTTAAACGTAGCCCTAGTATTCTTCTATTTTTGTCCACAGAGTATTTTAATATAGTTTTCTGAAAATACAGTATCCATGACATTTCTTCTTCAGCTGATTTATGGGCACATTTTGTAGCTTACTTTCCATGTGTCTCTTCTGATTCTCTACAGTGTAGAGAGCTGGATGGCAAGACCAAATTAAGTACCCTATTTGGTGAAAGCATTTTCCTGTCAAAGTAATATGTCTTTTCCTTCCCATGAGGAAGATCTTCGGATTTTCCATGAACTTGATGTGTCTTTTTTCTTTAAGTTATGTTTCATTTTTGTTTGTTTGTGTTTATGCTTCTCTTGTTTCTATTGCAGTTTGGCCTTGGTTTTACCAACCTACAGTTTTTACTATATAAAAGCCAAAATAGAAGAGACAATAACTCAGGCCAGATGTAAGTACTGTGAAAGCGACTTCAGGGTCTGTTTGTTATCTCCTAGTGCCAGAGGTTTAAATACGTCTAGAATTTGGAATACCCAAGGCTTATACATTTTAGTGGGTGTTATTACCAAATCAGCAGCAATGATTCTAACCCATTCCAAACATGCAAGGAACAAGAAGTATTCTACATGGATAGAATATGAGCAGGTACTCCAGTCTCACTGGCAGTCCCTACCACCCTCCCCTGCCTTGCTTTGTGCTCATAGAATCATTGCAGCGCTGTGTCCTCTGTTGCTATTGTTTTAAGGGTCTGCTAGCTGGCACAAAATGTTTCACACAGTCTCTACTCATGGCACTCTGCTGGTAGTAGTAAAGTTTTTCTTTTCTTTTTTTTTTTTTTGCATTTGGCAAGAATGATATTATGCTCCACATCGTCGACTTTGTTGGAATAAATTAAATTTTACTGGTCTTTGGCTTTGGTTTGGCAATCAACTTTCTTCTAATTATCCAAATTAATGTTTTCAGTAACTCAAATGGATCAGTTTGGGGGTTTTTTTAAGCGTCATTTGGAATGTGGAGTAATTATTAACACTAGTGCATATTTCAAGTCATTATTAATCTTTATTTTGTTTTGGGTGACTAGCTTCAGTAAAGTAAAATGACCATCATATCCTTTGCATATCACTCAATTATTCCTAACCACCTAAATTTTGTCCGTTACAATAAAGTAAAAAATATATATGCATATATATATGTATATACCTTTTACCTCTGACTGTACATGAACTACAGTTTCTTTCCTTTCTCTGTCAGTTCTTTTTTGGTCTCTGCAGTCCTGATTCTCATTGCACATTGTGGTAATTTAGACCTTTATATTTCCACTTTCACTTGATAGATAGATATGATGGTCTTTTAACAGCCACCAACTTTGCATGAGCTAGTTCTTCACTTGATAAATGAGGGGGTGCCTAGTGGGTCTTTGATGATTGGTAAATGCTTCTGTTTATAGGCTAGCATCATTGGTATTGCACTTGCGTTAGCCACTTTGCAAAACAGACCCTTGAAATAACCACAGTACAGAGAGGGTGCTCTAGTAGTAATTGACAGGGCATATTTTCCAGTCTTCAAAAATATGTGTCTTTTCTTGCAGACTACAGCTGTACATAAGTAAACCTTTGATCTATGCACAATATTTTTATTCAAGAAAGTCATTGAATAAAATATTGTTTGTGACCCCCCTTTGCTTTTACCCTCTTTTTTTTTTGTTTCCCTGCTTTCTCTTTCTGATGGATTTTCCCAGCAAAAAAGGGCAGAATGAAGGGCAAGTATTTTCTTGTTGCTCAATTTCTTTTTGTTTAGTACACTTGACATTTACACTGATATTTCCATTCCTATCGGATACTATCCTCTGTGCTTCTCCTTTGCTAGATTTTCCTCCATGATCACTTAGACCTTAGCGGCAAAAAAGGGGGAAAGAATATGCCTGTGTTTATATGCGTAACCTATTTCACTTTCTGTTTTTTTTCTTAAATACTTGTGTGTTTTTATCCTTGCACTTTCTAATTCATACTAATATGAAGAATGCTATTAATTCACTAAAGGCATTAATGGGTTTATTAAAATCATTTTCTTTATCATGATATTGGTAAAATATTTGACATTTTAAATAAATACCCCTGGTGTAACATTGACAAAAGTCACTTTTTAAAGCATATCTTGGTTATAGTAGGGTTAGTTAGTAAATGGGAAAATTATAGACCTAACATTGTCTTTGATATAACTGTTGTAATCCATGTTATGAAATTAAAATTGATTTTATTACTGTAAAGTATTGGGGATCTTTATATTCATTCATGTGTTTCAGTTTAGGATGGAAATAGTCTGTTTTTATTTTTCCGTGTAAGGTTATTTTTCTAATGCCTTCCTATTGACATCAAATCTCAGGATGCATATTCCGGTTTGTCTAACCCTGTAACATTATCTTTGCAGATTCAGAAACATTGAAGCCGGATAATTTTGAAGAATCTGGCTATACATTCATAGCACCAAGGTAGGTTTTGTTTTCTTTTTTTATAGCTCATTGTGGATATGTAGGGCTTCAAGAACAGGTCTGAGCTGGGGTCAAGACTGCTGTGGATTATGCCATGCCAAATTATGGAACCAAAGGAAACAATAACTTTAAAACTGAAAGAGAATGCTGTTCTTTCATTCATTTACTCATTCAGGTACTTAGCTGCTGTGTGCTAAAGAATATGCTGACTTGGGGATACAGCGGTGAATAGGTTAATGGAGGTTTTGCTTTTGTTGGAACCAACAGTATATCCAAGAAAAACGAAGAGTTGTGAATTTGCATTTGTGACTATGTATACACATACAAACTCTCACTCACTTTCTGTCTCTACACACACACACACACACAGACACACACACACACACTGAGATAGATATGCATAGATATGTACAGATATATACATATATGTGTACATATACACAAGAATGTGTATGCCTCATAGAATGACAACATCATTGATTTTTTTAACCGAAGTTTTTGGGAAATATATTTTAATACAGTGAGATTTTCTCACATAATTTTTAAGATTAGCATTCTTTCCTCCTAACCAATTTTACTTCTCTCGCTTATAATCCCCCTTCCGTAGCTCTAATATACATCTTCACCTCTACCTCTATTTTCTTATAATTATTTGAAACTCCATTCAAGGATCCAAGATTATTCTTTATTTCTATTTCTTTCCTTAGTTTTTGACTCCCACTCTCCATCAGACACATGTAATAAGACAAATCAACAGAAGTCCTATTACCCTAGGCTACTGAATAAAATAGATTCAGAAGCTTATAGTATCCAATTCTCACAATTTTTCCTTCTTAAAGAAATTGCTCTAAGAAGGCTCCTAACAACTGGTCTCAGTTATTCTTTCTGTTTCTGCATAAGACTATCTGAATTTTTGGTTCTTATTGAAAGTAGGGAATATATATAACTTTTTGAGAAATCTCTGTTAACTAAGCATATTTCTGGCTTTGTGAGTGACTCTGCCCTCAAGCAGTGTTCCTGCTTGAACTGCCTTCAGGCTTGGACACTGCTGATCCCACGCTTTGACATTCTGCCTCCTCTTGCTTAATGACATACTTTTCTGGTTTTCTTCCTCCCTCCCTGGCTGCATATTCAGTCTCTTTCATGAGCTTCCCTTCTTGTGCACTTCACTCATATGAAGCTGCTGGCCTGGGCTCTCTTATCTTCCTGTTTTGAGTCTACAGACATAGCACAGACGCCCACTATTCTGTGTCTACAGTTTGGGGTGATGGCTCCCAAATCTACAGGATGTTGGTAACATCTAGAAACAAAATAGGCATACTGTGTGGTTTATTGACCTTACATTATAATATAAGATCAAACAATATATTTCCAGACTTTATGTCTACCCTACATATTTTAATATGAGACTTCATGTTTATGGAGCCTAATAGGAATCTCTCTTCAAGGTGCTCCAATTCATGATCTCCTGAACATTTGTCCTCTTTGGAAAACTCTTCTTTCTGTGTTGCCTCAGTGACAAAAATACTGTTCTCCGCAAATACCCAGTCTTGAAACCTGATAGATGTCTTTGCTCCCTTTCCTTTATATGGAACTTCTGGTCGATCAACAAGTCTTGCCCCATAGAATTGATCTTATGAGTATCAGGTATGTCTGTCAAACTCTGCTGCCTTTGTTCTAGTTCAGGCTAGTGCCTTCCTCACTTAAACTCCTAAGGCTGCCTCTTAATTGATCTCCCTGCCTCCAGTATTTCTCCCTTACTTCCAATTTCTGTCTCCTTTCTGTAAGCAGAGTGAGTCTCTAAACTTTCAATAACATTATGTTTCTCATCTGTTAAATACTAACCAGTGGCTTCGTATTATCCCCATGATAATCGATACTGTATAGGAAAGCTTTCAAATCTTCTGTCACTAGGTCCCAGTTTACCAGTGTGGTTCCCTATACTCTAAATCGGGGGCTGACAAGCTACAGCCTGCAGTTTTACGTATAAAACTTTATACGTAAAGTTTTATTAGAACACAGCCGCAGGCATTTGTTGATGTATTGCCTGTGGCTGCTTTCGCTACAAAGGCAGAGCCGAGGGGTTGTGGCCTAGACCTTTTATCCCATAGAGCCTGAATCATTTACTCTCTTGCCCTTTAAGAAACAGTCTGTCAACCTCTGCTTTAAAGTCTAGCCACACTAAACTTTTCTTATTTCCTAAAATGCATTGTTTTTTCCTCCTTACTGCTTTTCATCCACTAATTTTCTTTTCTATTTTGGATTGAACACACACACCTCCAGTCCTTCCCAAACTCCAACTTCAAAGCTCCTTGATCTGGGAATTTCTTTCCCATCATCACTGGATTAGACATCCTTGCTGACTGCTTCATAGAATCCTGTATTTCCCGTACTAGAGTACTGGCCACATTTCATTTTATTTTCCCCAACACAGACATGACGGCATCTGTTGGACTTACCATTCAATACTCAACATCAAATCTACTGATTGGCACACAGTGGAGGCCTCATAAATAGTTGACGACTGGAGAATCTATAAATGTATGAAAAGTATTTTAAAAATCATATTATTATAATACCTACAATCTTACTAGCAATTTTTTGATACAAGTTACTTTGGGCCACTGCTAAAACTAGTTTTAGCTGGAAAGCAGAATATTACTGTAGCACAGGGGTGAGAAGAGGTTGAGATACTGGGTGCCCTGTGTTGATGAGACTCTCCCTTCGAGCATGGTAAACATCCAGGAATTCCCAGAGAAGATAAATATATCTCTCAATCTCAATTCCCAATTCATAGACAGTGGATTTTGTTATAGTTCAGCAAGGATTAGCATATGGATCATTTCTGTGGCCTGTCACGTTCAATATCAATATGACTGGCTGGAAGACTAGAATTCACCTGTGTGTTCGGGGAAGGAGCAAATAGCAGAGGAGGGAAGAAATGTTGTAGCTTGTGGGAGAAACAGTGAGTGTTCACCCCAGTTAACATGTGTTAAGCCTTTTACATGTATGATTTACATGTATGATTTGATTATATTTACCCCTCAAAAGAGCTCTATAATAAATTAGTGTTATATATTATCCTATTTCACAGATCCGGAAACAGTTTTAGAGATGTTAAATAATACGGGATTTGAATCTGTTTCCTTGCTACTCTAAGGTATAAATATCTACACTGAATATGCAAATACTTAGTTAGGGAATCTCAAAAGAATGTCCAGTACAGCTGAGTAAAATAGTTTTGTAGGGAACATTTCCTGGAAACATGAGCATTGGATGTGTATTCAAAGATTTGTGGAAAGTAAACTGATAGAAAATTGGGATAAAGAAAAAATTGGTGAGAAAAGGGAGACGTTTATGTAGCATAGAATATCCAGCATATGTTTTTGTCACTGTTATTAATGGGAAACAGTGAAGCAAACTCTAGAGAAAGACTTTCAGGATCTGTTTCCCAGATTTTCATGGTCATAGCTGTGTTACTCAGATTCTCTGCATCTTAGTTTCTTTACTTGCAAAATGGTGCTAACAATAATACCTACCTCGTATAGTTTTTATAAGCTTTAAGTGAGATAATATTGCATGCAGAATATTTAGCATACCTCTTGGTATGACATGATCTTAAATAAATATTATTTATTATTTTATTTACTTTTTTGCGGTACGCGGGCCTCTCACTGCTGTGGCCTCTCCCGTTGCGGAGCACAGGCTCCGGACACGCAGGCTCAGCGGCCATGGCTCACGGGCCCAGCCACTCCGCGGCATGTGGGATCTTCCCGGACCGGGGCATGAACCCGCGTTCCCTGCATCGGCAGGCGGACTCTCAACCACTGTGCCACCAGGGAAGCCCTTATTTATTATTACTAATGCTTATATTAAGAGGTCAGAGCAGGAGGGATAGTTATTTAATAAAACGTGTTATGGGAATTTCCTGGTGGTCCAGTGGTTAGGACTTGGCACACTGCCATGGGCCCGGGTTCAATCCCTGATTGGGGAACTAAGATCCCGCAAGGCATGTGGTGTGGCCAATAATAATAATAAAGGATGTTAAAAAGCAGTTATTTTAAAATAATTTAAAGAAGAAAGCTCATGAAATTTAAAGGTAGAACCATTTTTGTTAATTCTTAAATAATTAAACTCTTTGATCCTAGTTAGTACTCGGTTTTTGCAATTTCCTTAAATTTTGAAAACTACTGGAAAGGAAAGCATGGAGAATACAGATGTGTGGAGCATTATTCCTATCTTTAAGAGAATTACAGTCATAGGGATGAAAGTCTACAACATGGATTAATTTTTCTATCTTTCTTGGATAATCAGAAATGAAAAAGCACTTCAAAGATAAGTTAGAATAAGAAAGAAAAGTATGTGATCACCAGTAATTCAATGCTAATCTGAGATGTATGACCTATGTAAGTTCGTGGAATAGAATGAGAACAAACTGACTTTCTAGAAATAAATAATTTGCCAAATTTCTAATACCAAAGATCTTTTAGTTTGCAGCCATTTAAGTTACAAATCTCATTTTGGTCAGAAACACAAAGTGACCAAAAAAGATTATATAGCTTTGAGGCCCTGAAGGTATTTTCAGCAAATCGAAATTGAATTTGTTCCTTTAAAGCCATCCAGAGGTTTCTCCACCTTGCTACTTTAATCTGTTTTAGGGGAAAAAAAAAAAAAATTCCTTAGGAAAGTAATGATCAATATGCCTAAGATTGATCTCTTTTAGAAAAACAGTGCCTCATAGAAAGTTTATCAGCAGAGTCTATCCCACACGTCCTGAGGGAACGCAGCAGTGGTGGTAACCACAGTTATTGCCTGTCATGCACTTTCCTGGGGTGGTTCCTTTGGGAGAGACCTTAAGAAATGCTGATTATCTCCAGTTGTCAAGCTCCCAGGCCTGTGCTGAACAATCCTTAGGCTAACAGGCAACCGATGTTGATGCTGTCTGTCTAGACGTACATTCACATCCCAAATATTTCAGTCAGGCTCTTGCTACTTACTACCTAGTGCACAGGCACCCTGCTCTGCCTGGTGTGTGACTTTCTGTTGTCCCGGCTCATTCTTACTACTGGAGAACTCATTCCCCTGACACAACATTCAGCGTTGTGTTTTCTCATGTCGCAGTTGTTTAAATTCTTTCACTTCTGCTCATGTCCTAATTCAACAACTCTCCTTAATGGTAGTTCAGCACTTTCACTGCTTTTGCCATTAGGATACATCAAAAGGTCAATAATATCTTTAGACTCCTTCAGAGTTCGGCACAGCCGAGCCAGCAAGGATCAAAACAGAAACAAAACATAACATGATGACGTTGTCTAAACTAACTGCTCACAACACGGACAGCCTTCTATCGGTAGAGGTCAAAGCTGCTTTTGGCCTGAAGCTTTGTAAGTATAAAAGCTCACAGAGTGAAAGTTCAAAGCACAGTGTAGGTTATGTTAAAACACTAATTAGGGATCTGAAGACTTGGCTTCCCCTCAGGGCTCGACCACTTGCTAGTTAGGTGCCTTTGAGTAAATCTTTTTACATCTTTGAATCTCAGTTTCCTCACTATTAAAATATTAAATTACCTTCTGATAAAGGTATTTTTAGGATTAAGTGATTAAAAGAAAATTTTAGAAATGCCTTCTAGACAATAACATGGAATTTTTAAATTCCATGTTTTATTAATGATTTTATTAATAATTATTTCATTTAGTCCTTCTAAAACATTCTATTTAATCCTTCTAAAACCTTCCCATCAGCTTCTAATTCTGTGCGATCCTAGTTCAATGTAATTGGCCTTTTGACTTCCAGGCTAGTGTTATTTCCAAAAAAGCATAGCATTGTGGGAAGAAATCAACTTTAGCTCTGTCAATAATTTAATGGGTATTATGAAAACTTTTTAAACCTTGTCTCTAAACGAAAATTTTCCATGAACCGAGAAGTCTTGTTTTTGAAGTTCTGACATTCTTTTCCTCTCTGCAGCTTTGTATTTAGATGTTTACTTTTTGCATCTGAAAATGTTTACTTTTTGATTGCATTTTTGTCTTGACTATTTGATTATCCAGTCTGTTAGTTGTATTAACCTAGTTATTATAATTGCAATCTTCTTATAATATTTATGTTGCCTTACATTTATTCTTAATTTCCAAAACACTTAGGACAGCAGTTCTCAAAGTATAGAACCCTGTGGGGGTTCGTTCCAAAGTCTCTTTCAGAGAATCTGCACGGACAAAGCTGTTTTCCTAACAATGTTAAATGGCATTTGTGTTTTTCATCGTATTGACATTTGCAGTGACAGTACAAAAGCAATGGTGAGCTGATACCTTATCAGGAATCAAGACAATGGTACTAAAGACTACTGGTAGCCACTGTAATCTTCATTGCCAGGCACCCACATTGGGGAAAAAGCCAGTGTCACTTTAAAATATCCTTGATTAAAGCAGTAAGAATTATTAATTTTACTGAGGTTTACCCATGAGTATATGTCTTTTAATACTCTGTGTAAAAAAAAAAAAAAAAAAAGGAAGTTTTACTGCATACCAGAGTAACTTGCCTATCTCCAAAAATTGTGTGAATTGAGAGCTAAAATAGGAGCTTCTTGCTTTTTTTCCATGAGATATCATTTTACTAGAAAGAATGAATGACAGAGGAACTGTGGTTATTCAGACTTGGGTATTTGGCAGACATTTTCCCAAAAATTAGTTAAGTGAGCCTTTTACTTTGAAGAAAACAACTGAAAGTATTTGTTCCCAATGACAAAACCTGAACTTCAAACAAAAATTAGAATTTTAGGAAAGTTACATATTCATTACTGTAAGCATGACAGCTTCCCCATAGTTATAGACTTATCTGGTGAGATCAGTGATGTTATTAATCAATGTGAATTTTCATTATTGTGTAATAAAATATGTTACCGTTTAGAACATCTGCATTATTCATATCTTCCAAGTAACCAATTTATGATGTGATAAAAATCATGATGGGTAAAAGATTCATTCAAAATGTAAGATGGTACATTGAATTTTAATATAACAGAGTACAAAATGTTCATTGGTATTGTTTCAGATTCCATAGCACAAATTACGAATCAAGAAATTGCACATAATCAAGTTTTAGTGTGTTACTCAAGAAAAAAGAACACCCACAATTATCTGAAAAGATTATTAAAATAATTTTCCTTTCCAACTGATGATCTGTGTGAGCACTTACTTCTTTCATGTGCCAAAACAATCTTGCAGTCAGCTGAATGCAGAGACATTAGTGTCTTTTCTTAAGTCGGTAATTACAGATATGTGCAAATAACTAAATCAATGCCACTTTATTTTACTCGATTTTTTAAAATAGTAATTTCTCAAAAACACGTTAACACAATGGGTTTTTTGTAGATATTTGATAAATATATATCTTTAAATTTCTCAGTCTTAATTTCTATATGTAAATTGCTAACCTACCGCATAAAATGACAATAGTACAGTAGGAGTAACAGAAGCCAACACTTATTGGGCACTTCTGTCCAGAGTTCAAATGGTTAATATATTTAATATATAATCCTGACCACTTGATTTTAAAGTATTATTCCATTATAAGGAGGAGGAAATGGAGATAACCAGAATTCAACAGCTTGCAAAGTCATGCAGCTAGTAAAAAGTTTAAAAATTAAGTGTTTTCACTACCTATGCTTACTGTGTACATTTTTGTCAAGTTGTGATTTTAATACCTAATATCCTAAACTATTTTTTTCAGAGATTACTGCAATGATCTTAAAATATCAGATAATAACACCGAATTTCTTTTAAATTTTAATGAGCTTATTGATAGAAAAACTCCAAACAACCCATCATGTAAGTATGCATTAATTTGCAATAATTGCTTCACTGTGGTTATATCCAAAGTAGTCAAATCGTGGTTCAATTTAGTTTGTTGGTATGCTGGTTTATTTATTTACTTTTTGAAGTTTTAATAGTAATAATTTGACCCTTAATTTTTTTAATATGTTACAGAAATTTTATTCTGTTATTAAGTAAAATCCAATGTTCAAATCTAGGTATTCAATATTTGCAAAAGGTTAGATGTAAATAGTATATGCTTATTACCTTGTTCCTCTCAAATTTGGGAAACTGAATTTGGAATGATCTTTTGAAGGTTCTTTATTGCATTGTTCTTTCCTCTACGCAGAGGAAAACACATTTTATTTTATTTATTCTTTACATCTCTATTAGAGTATAATTGCTTTATGGTGTGTTAGTTTCTGCTTTATAACAAAGTGAATCACTTATACATATACATATGTTCCCATATCTGTTCCCTCTTGCACCTCCCTCCCTCCCTCCCACCCTCCCTATCCGACCCCTCCCGGCGGTCACAAAGCCCCGAGTTGATCTCCTTGTGCTATGCGGCTGCTTCCCACTAGCTATCTATGTTACATTTGGTAGTGTATATATGTCCATGCCTCTCTCGCGCTTTGTCACAGCTTACCCTTCCCCCTCCCCATATCCTCAAGTCCATTCTCTAGTAGGTCTGTGTCTTTATTCCTGTCTTACCCCTAGGTTATTCATGACATTTTTTTTTCTTAAATTCCATATATATGTGTTAGCATACGGTATTTGTCTTTCTCTTTCTGACTTGCTTCACTCTGTATGACAGACTCTAGGTCTATCCACCTCATTACAAATAGCTCAATTTCGTTTCTTTTTATGGCTGAGTAATATTCCATTGTATATATGTGCCACACCTTCTTTATCCATTAATCCGATGTTGGACACTTAGGTTGATTCAATTTGGGATGATTCGTTGTCTGTTCATGTATTGCACAGATGCAGGGTACATCAAGTTGATTGTGGAGATTTAATCTGCTGCTTCTGAGGCTGCTGAGAGAGAGTTCCCTTTCTCTTCTTTGTTCGCACAGCTCCCGGGGTTCAGCTTTGAATTTGACCCCGCCTCTGCTTGTATGTCGCCGGAGGGCTTCTGTTCTTTGCTCAGACAGGACGGGGTTAAAGAAGCAGCTGCTTCGGGGACTCTGGCTCACTCAGGCCGGGGGGAGGCAGGGGCACAGAGTGCGGGGTGGGCCTGTGGTGGCAGAGGCCCGCGCGAAGTTGCACCAGCCTGAGGCGCGCCGTGCGTTCTCCCGGGGAAGTTGTCCCTGGTTCCCGGGACCCTGGCAGTGGCGGGCTGCACAGGCTCCCCGGAAGCGGGGTGTGGATAGTGACCTGTGCTCACACACTGGCTTCTTGGTGGTGGCAGCAGCAGCCTTAGCGTCTCATGCACGTCTCTGGGGCCCGCGCTTTTAGCCGCGGCTTGCGCCTGTCTCCGGAGCTCCTTTAAGCAGCGTTCTTAATCCCCTCTCCTCGCGCACCAGGAAACAAAGAGGGAAGAAAAAGTCTCTTGCCTCTTCGGCAGGTCCAGACTTTTCCCCGGACTCCCTCCCGGCCAGCTATGGCGCACTATCCCCCTTCAGGCTGTGTTCACGCCGCCAGTCCTCTCCCTGCGCTCCGACAGAAGCCCGAGCCTCAGCTCCCAGCCCCACCTGCCCCGGCAGGTGAGCAGACAAGCCTCTCCGGCTGGTGAGTGCCAGTCGGCACCGATCCTCTGTGCGCGAATCTCTCTGCTTTGCCCTCCGCACCCCTGTTGCTGCGCTCTCCTCCGTGGCTCCGAAGCTCCCCCCTCCACCCCCCCACGGTCTCCGCCCGTGAAGGGGCTCCTAGTATGTGGAAACCTTTCCTCCTTCACGGCTCCCTCCCACTGGTGCAGGTCCCGTCGCTATCCTTTTGTCTCTGTTTATTCTGTTTTCTTTTTCCCTACCCAGGTACGTGGGGAGTTTCTTGCCTTTTGGGAGGTCTGAGGTCTTCCGCCATCGTTCAGTAGATGTTCTGTAGGAGTTGTTCCACGTGTAGATGTATTTCTGGTGTATCTGTGGGAAGGAAGGTCATCTCCTTGACTTACTCTTAACGCCATCTTCCCCTCGTCCTGGGGTTTTATCTTGATCACAGTTAACGTTAATCTTAAAAGTATGCATCTATAATTTACCATTTTATGAAGTAAATCAAGTTAGAATGGCTAAATTTTAGTAGTTTTTAACAATTTTGTCTTTCAGAGAAATTTGCATCATTTATACTCTGAAACCTCATAGAGATTTGTGGATTCTGGGCTCTTAAAACATTTAAAAATCTTAACTGTTTTTTCTTCCTAAAATTACCCTATTTATTAAAAAGTACAATCAGGAGAAAAGGCAGTATACTTAGGAAATAAGAGAGAAAAACCAACTGCCTGGCAAAAATTACCTTAGTAAATATAACTTGAAGATAAAAGTACACATAAATGACTTGTTTGTTCTCTTTCTCCTTCTTCCATCTTCTCCCTTCTGCTCTCCCTCGTCCTTCTTCTCTCTTTTTCTTTTCTTCTTAAAAGTTATTTCTCCTGCTATCAGGAAAGGTTAAATAAAGCATTTCCTCAGTTATAAAAAAAGAAAATCCCTTCTTAAAGCTGTCTCTCAAACCTATATTTATCTCATAAGAAATTACAACTGAGCACCTCTAAGACGAGTTAGCCGGTTGCTCGAAAGAGCCACTCTGGAAACCTGTCATGGGTGGGTGAAGTCTGCATTGATCATGCCTGAACACAAGTGATTTCAAAACTTTCTGCTCAGTGTGAGCTCGTTCTGAGCAGAACCTTTACAATGTTATTATTTATTTCCAAGAGAGAACTGAAATAATATCATTGAATACTCCTTTAATTGGATGTCTCGTCTCAGAGAAGTACAAGTGTTTAAAGAAAATACTTTTAGTAAAATAGCGCTAACATCCATAGTGTTATTTATGTTCTTCAGTCTCTTTCTTCATTTCAATTAACTTTTTTCTGCCTCCCCTATAATTCTGTGGGAAATGTTTGAGATGATTATATAAAAAATTGAGAACTTACTAGATGTTTTATTATAAGAGTTAATAGCTATGAAATAATTTCTATTTTCCTGTGACAGTGTTATAGATTTTTCTCAATCATACTTTACCTCATGTTATCAATAATCTGTAAAACCAACTCTAAAAGTAGATATCCGTGATTGAAATGTAACTGTCCTAAACGTTTTTTTTTAAAGAGGTACAAGTTTAACTTTGCTTTATAAAAGTACTTAATCCATCAGTAAAATTACAATTCTCATCTATTGTTTAAGTTAATTTATTAAACTACCTAAGTGTGAATGCTGTAGAGTGGTTGTCTTCTTCATATTGTTCTTTATTTTTGAATTAAAGTAAAAATGAAAAGTGTAAATGTATAAAATGGTAAAGCTTAATACTAATAATCTATTTATTGCATGTAACCAGCTGCAGGAGACAGATTTCAGGATTGATTTTAGGCTTAGAGCATAATGAAAATATGAATCGAACTATGAAATTACTTGCAACATTGATTTATATTACAGATTAAAACAATGGTCTCTTTTGTTTTACCTAAAAGGATTTAAGAATTAAAAGGATTTAAGAATTAAAATATATCACTCACTTTCCAAAAGGATTATTTTTTTATAGTGATTGCTTCTAAAACAATGTAATAAAAGTTCCTAGAATGAATGGAAATGAAGTCTAAAATATGGATTAAATTGACCCTTTAATCTTGAGTGAAAGATACATTGAGGTAAAGTAATTAAAAGGAACTAAAATGTTTTCTAGCCTATGCCACCCCAAACTCTTGTGGTAATACAATATTAACTAAGACCATATATTCCATATCTGAATAAAATAAAAAAAGAAGTGTGAAGTTTCAGTCGGTACTTGTAGGTTATTTCAGAGCTTTATGGGCTTAGAGCAGAGAAGCCAAGAGAAAGGGAAGAAGGCAACATTTTTTGTTTAAGAGAGTGTATTCATTGACCCTTGGTCCTCGTCATCTCTTCCCTCCATTACCTTCAAACCTGGGCTAATACTCTCTTCAGTTACTCCAGAAGTGACAGCCTGAAGCCTGTGCTCTTTCATCAGTACCAGCAGATTCCAAAAGCCGGTCTTGGAGCAGTGCTGGTCTGTGATAAGTTAATCTGTTCCTTGGCCCCAAAACAGAAAACAAAGAAAACCCTATATGTATTATGTAGTTTTATATTTAGGCATAAAATCGTCTGTGAAATTATGATACTTTGGAATCCTTATCTTTTTGATAGCATTTATAAAATAATTTGCCTAATTTAGAATTGGTTTTTCCACTTCTAATTTTGTCCATATCCTGAAAAATGGAAGAGGAACAATATAAAAAAATGTAGAAAATTAATAAGGTTACATTTTTAAATTCATAGAAATATTATCCACTCTAAATTGCTTCTGGAAATAGAAAATGTTTGTTTCATTACTATCCTAATTAAACTATATGGGTGTAATTGAGGCTTTCCTTCTCTGTTAGGCAATACGGACTTGATTAATAGAGTCTTGCTGGATGCCGGCTTTACAAATGAACTTGTCCAGAATTACTGGAGTAAGCAGAAAAACATGTAAGTGTTTGTCTTATTAATAAAAGATATATATTCTGTATCTCAGTTTAGCTTCTCTCTGGGAAATTTTTGGAAAATAAGTGTCAAATTTAAAGTTTATTATTTATCTTTAATAACCGTTTCCCAAGAAAACCATTTTTCAGTTGTTGACAACTTGAATTTTCAGTTGTGGGTGTGTGTCAGGACTAACATCTACCATTACTCAGCTTTACGCATGTATATGCCACAGTGTGAATGATCAAATTAAATAGGTGTGCTTGCGTGTGTCTCAGTGTTGGTGGTAAACTAGGGCTTCTAGTGAATGTTCAGTTAGCTTTCTAATAGCCCTGCCCTACAGCCAGTCAAGACAGGGAGAAATCTGACGATGGTTCTCATTTCCAGTCTCTTCTCCGCCCCATTTCCAATCAACCACCAAGTGCTAAATATTGTTTCTAAAAATGTTTTCCTCTCTGCTTCATACTCAGGGTTCTAATTGTTTTCCATATCTAAGAAATCACAGCAGCTGATGTCTCTGCCTTTAGGGCTTCCAATTCCTCTGCCCACGGGCCCCAGGCTGTTCTCCATGTAACTCATACTTTCCAGAGTCTCACTTTTAAAACGGAGCCCTAACTTCAGGGTGAAGGTGAAGCAGCCTCTCCAGCGTGGATTTCATGATCACTCATGAGCTGACCATTCTTCAGAAGCTTATACTTGCAACTTTACCTCCTGTTGTTTCTCACCTCATGCCTTATGCTTTTATTACACCAAATACTATACCACTCTTCACTAGCTTTCCCTTACATGTACTCTTTTCTTTACATGTGATGTCTTCCTGTCATCTGTGTTAACTCCCATTCCATCTTCAGCATGCAGCTATCTCATTATTTCTTATGAAATGTCTTCCTTAAGCATCCTCCCTTTAACTATTTCTTAGATATTTTAAGAAATATCTAAAAACTATGTTTTATTAAAACATAGTTTACATCTATTGATACATTTACTTCGGCTTCCTTTATCTCAGGAACTCATTCTGTTTCTCTTTGTACCACCAACACCTAAACTAACACCTTACAAAGAATAAGTTGAATGAAATTTCCTTCTTTTGTCTTCTGTTCCAGCAAGGGAGTGAAAGCACGGTTTGTTGTGACTGATGGTGGGATTACCAGAGTTTATCCCAAAGAGTAAGTTCAAATAGCATCTGTAAAAATTACTAGATTACAAAGGACTACTCCAAGGATCTGTACCTTACTGTATAAGGAAGCCATTCTTCAGAGAAACTGATCATTATTAGTAGTTAAATTGGAATTCACCTGAAGTACTTAATTATTAAAATACTCCATTTCTTTCAAAAATGCTATTATAATTCTTCAGTGATGTTTTTGCTTGTAATATATATTACAACATTGAAGAGGTTATCAGAGAGATTTCTCTCTTCATAGACATAAGCTAACCTGGTTAAATGAACATAATGCTTATTACATATATGTCAATTGGCAATGTTTGCATAGCACTTCATTGTTTTCACTGTTCTATGGATTTTATCTGTGTTTATCTTCAGAAGAGTCCATAAAGTGGGCTGTGTAGGCTTATTAATTGACTTATTAACTGACTTGTCTATAATAACCTAGCTAGTAAATGGCAGAGTAAAACTAGACGTCAGCTTTTTCTGCTCCTTAGTTTAATTCTAAGCAGATCTGTTGCTTAGTAGTGAATGTCATTTGCACCATCAATTACCACTAACTTCCTTAGACATACCTGAGATACAGACATATCTGTAAAGTTTAGTGGTGTCCACAAAGAGAAAAGTAAGGTATCGAGTAGATTAAAGAATAAAAATGATGACCCATTTCCTCCTTAGGGCTGGAGAAAATTGGCAAGAAAACCCAGAAACATATGAGGACAGCTTTTATAAAAGAAGTCTTGATAACGATAACTATGTTTTCACTGCTCCGTACTTTAACAGTAAGTATTGCTTTAGAATTCAGCCATCTCAATTCCTTTTTTAAAAATAAATTATTGCTACTACCTACTTCCCCCCACACAAACAATATATTTTATATTATTTGCTCAGAATAGTCATCATTAAGCATATACCATGTGCACGACATTGGAAGGACAGAAGCATCCATTTAGTTGAGGAAGTAAAATGCATCTACAAGAAATCAGCCACCCAGTAGTGTAAAGACAGCATATCTACAGGCATGCATAATACATTGAAACCCATATAGATCATCCCTCATTTCACAAACTGCAAATATATTTAAGAATGTTTAATGAATTTTTAAAATGTAATTAATCAGTTTGCTCTTTAATCGGTATTAGTTGCATAACATTTATAAAAATTAATAATAGCCTATATTTTAAAATACTTTATTGGGTTCTTTCCCTAAAACTTTCTAATTTAATCCTTCACCCTTTCTGGGGGTTGGTTCTACCATCACCATTTTCACAAATGGGGAAACTGAAGTTCAGAGAATTTCAGTTTTTCCAGGAATATGTATCTTTTACAGTTTTACAGCAGTTTTGTGAATCTAAGGTCAGTCTTTCTGCTTTACGTCAGCAGCCTCCCCAATATTGTAGTAAGTGTCAAAGCAGGGATTTGGTGTGCATCCTTTATTGTGAGAGTGATGCAGCCAAGCTGAGTAATTCTCATTCCAGAGTCAATTCATGCAAACCAATTCCTGGACACTCTAATTAGCCTGCTATAAAATGGAAGGAAAGGGAAGAGGAGACCACTTCTTGATAACATATTTATGCTAGAACATTTAAGTAAAACAGTATCCACCTGTACCTATTAAAAGAAATGTAATATTATTTGATTTATCTAGATAGGTCTATTTTTCCTTTTTTAGAAAGTGGACCTGGTGCTTATGAATCAGGCATTATGGTAAGCAAAGCTGTAGAAATATACATCCAAGGAAAACTTCTTAAACCTGCAGGTAAGCACATATATTATACACATACACACAACCAAAATTAAATGTGACCTAATGTTTATATTATCAACTGGCACTGATTATCAGGAAGGCTATCAGAAAGCTTCAACGAAAATAAAGTCAAATTTGAAAAATAAAATGAAACACCATTAGTTACATATGAGATTGGGGATAAAATAAGAGTTGAGTTTTCAAAGAAGTGTGTATGTTTAAACACTCTTGACATAAATTTAGGGAGTCAGTTTCGTGTTGTATATCAAAATTCTAATTGCTGGATTGATCCAGCAATTCCACTCAGAAGTCTATCCTATAAAGTATTTCAAATATACAAAAGTAGATATGGGCAAGGCTGTGAATATTTGTAATAATTTAAACATGAAAAGTTAAGTTTCCATCATTGGGGGAAAAGATAAATTGTGGCATATCTATACTATGTATCTGTTAAAAAGAATTAGGTAGGGATCTATTTTTAAAAATCCTTACAATAAAATATATAGAATAATGAGTCTTTTGGTAAAAGAAATCAAGCAAATGAAAAAGTTCATAAAACTAAACATCAGTGGGAATTAGAAGTGGGCTGGAATGAACAGATGCAGTAAAAGTTAAAAAAAAAAAGTATAATTCAGCATTGTTGAATTTTAGGAAAAAAAGGCCAGATTGAGAAGGTAGATAAACGCCTGTCTGCTCCTGAGGGCAGTTTCACCCCCCAGTGGTTGAACTGCAGACGTTCACTCCATTATTCACTCAGCAACTCATTCACTCCTTCCTTCCTTCTCTCAATTGCTCACTTACTCATTCAATCGTATTCTCTCAATCACTCATTCACGTGCCATGAACTACCTACTCATCCACTCATTTATCCACACTTCAGCAAGCATTTCTTCTTTTGTCTTTTTTTAATATTTTTAACATCTTTATCGGAGTATAATGCTTTACAATGATGTGTTAGTTTCTGCTGTATAACAAAGTGAATCAGCTATACATGTACATATATCCCCATATCTCCTCCCTTTTGCGTCTCCCTCCCACCCTCCTTTTCCCACCCCTCTAGGTGGTCACAAAGCACCGAGCTGATCTCCCTGTGCTATGCGGCGGCTTCCCACTAGCTATTTTACATTTGGTAGTATATATACGTCCATGCCACTCTCTCACTTCGTCCCAGCTTACCCTTCCCCCTCCCCATGTCCTCAAGTCCAGTCTCTACATCTGCATCTTTATTCCTGTCCTCCTCCTAGGTTCTTCAGAACCTTTTTTATTTTTTTTAGATTCCATATATATGTGTTAGCATATGGTATTTGTTTTTCTCTTTCTGACTGACTTCACTCAGTATGACAGTCTCTAGGTCCATCCACCTCACCCCAAATAACTCAATTTCGTTCCTTTCTATGGCTGAGTAATATTCCATTTTATATATGTGCCACATCTTCTTTATCCATTCATCTGTCTGTGGACACTTAGGTTGTTTCCATGTCCTGGCTATTGTAAATAGAGCTGCAGTGAACATTGTGGTACATGACTCTTTTTGAATTATGGTTTTCTCAGGGTATATGCCCAGTAGTGGGATTGCTGGGTCGTGTGGTAGTTCTATTTTTAGTTTTTTAAGGAACTTCCATACTGTTCTCCAAAGTGGCTGTATCAATTCACATTACCATCAACAGTGCAGGAGGCTTCCCTTTTCTCCACACCCTCTCCAGCATTTGTTGTTTGTAGGTTTTCTGATGAGGCCCATTCTAACCGGTGTGAGGTGATACCTCATTGTAGTTTTGATTTGCATTTCTCTAATGATTAGTGATGTTGAGCATTCTTTCATGTGTTTGTTGGCAATCTGTATATCTTCTTTGGAGAAATGTCTGTTTAGGTCTTCTGCCCATTTTTGGACTGGGTTGTTTGTTTTTTTGATATTGAGCTGCATGTGCTGCTTGTATATTTTGGAGATTAATCCTTTGTCAGTTGCTTCGTTTGCAAATATTTTCTCCCATTCTGAGGGTTGTCTTTTCATCTTGTTTATGGTTTCCTTTGCTGTGCAAAAGCTTTGAAGTTTCATTAGGTCCCATTTGTTTATTTTTGTTTTTATTTCCCTTTCTCTAGGAGGTGGGTCAAAAAGGATCTTGCTGTGATTTATGTCATAGGGTGTTCTGCCTATGTTTTCCTCTAAGAGTTTGATAGTGTCTGGCCTTACATTTAGCTCTTTAATCCATTTTGAGTTTATTTTTGTGCATGGTGTTTGTTAGGGAGTGTTCTAATTTCATTCTTTTCCATGTAGCTGTCCAGTTTTCCCAGCACCACTTATTGAAGAGACTGTCTTTTCTCCATTGTATATTCTCAGCAAACATTTCTTAAGCACCTACTGCATGCACTGGTCAGGTTAGGGAAGCCTCTTAAAACCCACCACCTTGAATGACCTCATATTTATAAAGCTATTCCTGACACTCCTTTTTTTAAGCCTCCTTTATTAGTTAATTAACCAGGTTATAGTAAATAAATGTGTGTATAAATGAAGTTTATATAACAGTTTAAGAGCTATTAGCATTACTTTTTAATGAAAACCCCAAGAAATATATGTCTGTAATAAACATTATAAAATAGCATTAAATTGAATATAAATTATCATACCCTAGAAATTATATTGTAGCTAATTAAATTTGCCACCTTTTAAATGAATTTGAATCAGCTTTTCAATGTGTATCTGCAATTAAACAGATTTTTTTTTTTAATCTTAAGAAACTTACATTTGCCTGCTCAGGAATTTTTAAATGTGAGAGGAAAAATAAATGAGAATTATAGCTACATTTTTTAAATGTATGTGTCAATTTTTCTTTACATGATTGTTTCAGTTGTTGGAATTAAAATTGATGTAAATTCCTGGATAGAGAATTTCACGAAAACATCAATCAGGGATCCGGTAAGATAACTTTTTTAAAAATTCTTATGCTACATTTACTGATCTTAGAAAGCAAAGTCTTATACAGTGACAAAATAAATTTTCGATGCTACTACATTGAAGCAGAATTATGAATTACCATTTTTTCAAAGAATTTTTTGTTTAGTCAACTAATAAGAAATAGGAAAATATTTCAGTATTATAATTTAAAATGCTAGTTTAAATATTTATTGGCTGATATTTTCTAATTTGTAAAGATAAAGCTATTGACTAGACTATCGTTTAATCTTTTATACTAATTGTTATAAAATTTCTAATTACAATATGGTAATAATTAAAATGATATAATTAAAATCCAACTAGAAAGATAATATGAGGTGATAACTGTATTTCTGTCTTTCAGTGTGCTGGTCCAGTTTGTGACTGTAAGAGAAACAGTGATGTAAGAAAACTCTTTAAAATGGAATTTTTAAGTACAATTTTTTGTGTTACTCTTCCTTAGACTCTAATGATAAAGAAGGATGCAGGAAGGTTTAGTCAAATGCTAAAAAAATATTGTATGGGATTGTGAACTAATTCATAGATAAGAATTTGAATTATATGCTTTTAATTCCTAACCTTAAACATTAGAAGCATTTTAAAATATTCATTAAAAAGCCATATCAATATAGACTGTATTGGCTTCAGTCTCAATTGTGTTAGATTCTTTTGTACATATAAGTACAAATTCATTTCTGACCAGAGTTTCTAAACTGAAGCATATTTATTGATTATCAGTGCAATCTTCCCTCATCTTTTGCACTTTATCTGAATTTTTCACACTGTGTTTATAGTAGTGAGAAAGGTTTTTTAACTAAACCTTGGTATTACATAGTTTTACTTGCCTGGATTGGATTTTACATTGTCTTCTATTACTTCCATTTCTGTTTGAGAAATTGAAAAAGCAAATGTCAACTTGCTTTGTTCCAAGCTGAAGATGCTGTAAGAATGGTACTAGATAAATTATTCATATAATGAATAAGAATGACAAATTCCACTATTTTCTTTCAGTCCTCTTATGTATGTCTATATATTTCCAAAGGGAGCAGGGGTTTCATATCATTTTGTTCACTCCTAGTCTTGTGAAATCATAAGCCAGTAATTTTAATTATTTTTGTAACATTCATTTTACATGGACTATGTATCAGCTGTTTTTAGAGCAAAGGTTTTAGCAAGCTCCTTTCATATTAGAAAAATAGAGTGCATTACGTCCCCAAATCTGAAAACAATGTTTTTGTGATTTTATACAATAAAAATTATTAAATTGATTCATGCATTTAAACATAAACTGGATGGGAATACTTTAGGATATATGATTATTTTTCCTCTGTCAAAGGCATTTTTTTTGACTTGTTTCCTGCTTTTACATCTGAGATTATCCAATCAAATATTTTTAGTGTAAAATAGTTATAAATAACCTCATGCTGCTGCTCTTTATTTTTAAGCGTGTGATGAATATTGCCCCAAATGGATTTTTCTTAATGTCTTTCTTGTCAAAATATTAAGTATGTGTTTAAAATAATAATTGTACATTATTAAATGTTTTGGTTTATCCAATTTCCTGGTTCATTTAGATGACAGTGGGGTGGTGAAAAGATTATTTCTAATTTGTTCTTATGTTCTCGTTCAGACTGAGTTGACTTTTTTTTTTTTTGGTCTACGTTGGGTCTTCGTTGCTGCACGCGGGCTTTCTTTAGTTGCAGCAAGCAGGGGCTACTCTTCGTTGTGGTGCAGTGGCTTCTCTTGTTGCGGAACACAGGCTCTACGTGTGCGGGCTTCAGTAGTTGCGGCGTGTGGGCTCAGTAGTTGTGGCTTAGTTGCTCCGCGGCATGTCGGATCTTCCCGGACCAGGGCTGAAACCCGTTTTCCCCTGCATTGGTGGGTGATTCTTAACCACTGCACCACCAGGGAAGTCCCTGAGTTGACTATTTTAACTAGACGGATCGTGGTGGAATTTCAAGCCTTGATGGTTTGACAGCAATCTATATGCATGCCCTTAATTTACTTCATCAGAATCTCCTGAGCATATATGTTCAAGAGAAGATACAGTTATCTAAGTTTTTCTCCTATTTTTATTGTTATAATCATCTATATAATGGAGTAATGATTATGTAACCTAACCTTCCTAAAAAAGTGTATTAACTGTTATTTTTGTTTTGCTAGGTAATGGATTGTGTGATTCTAGATGATGGTGGGTTTCTTTTGATGGCAAATCATGATGATTACACTAACCAGGTATGTACCTAAAGTGGCAAGGAGTAGGGTTTCCAAAGTGTGTTTCCCTGATCAACATTACAAAACCCCTTCACACCACTATAAAAATTGATAATTGAAGTTCTTAATGTAAATATAAACCATTAAGAAATGCATCCTAAAACTAGTATTCCTTATATTTGTTAGATGAGTTTACTTTCTGGTACAGTTACCATTAAAATATAGAGCTAAGGATTTTAACATCATATGAACTTTTTATTTTTGATCTCTCAGAAATTTAGAAAATGTTCACATATTCATCAGTTGATAATGTCAGTCCTAATACATAGCTGGTTTGAAACAGATGAAAATTCTAACCTGAAATTTGGAAATTGGCAAGTTAGGCTCTTTGGTTTACACAGGATTTTAAACAAAGTAGAATTAATTGCCAACTAATTTCATTTCTGAATCTGTATATCTGGCTTCTCTTTAAAAAACAAACAAAAAAGATCTCTCAATACTGGACAGTTTTCCTAAATTACAATATTTATGGGTTGGAGTTGGTGAGCTACAGGTTGTCCCTATAGATGGGACTCACTCCAGTTCAGCACAGTCCCTACAAGTTTCTTTTTCTAGTTTCACCATTTCTCTTATTGGATTGTGACTTAAGGCTTAGTAAACTGTCCATTCCTTCCAAATAGCACAGGGAGCCATTCAGAAATGAGAATAGCTAATCTCACTGGGGTTCTTTCAGAGTATCATATACCGGTTTATTACTTGCTTTTGTTTTCAAGCTCCTCAATAGTTTTAGTTCTGTTTCTTTGTATCATTTCTTTTGTTTGTACTGGTTCAGGTGTTAATATTTGGCTTACATTTGACACTTTATTATTTTTTTCTGTACCAGATTGGAAGATTTTTTGGAGAGATTGATCCAAGTTTGATGAGACACCTGGTTAATATATCAGTTTATGCTTATAATAAATCTTACGATTATCAGTCAGTGTGTGAGCCTGGAGCTGCACCGAAGCAGGGAGCAGGGCATCGCTCAGCATACGTGGTTAGTAATATGCAACTCACCCTTCCATCCTCTCAGAGGGACACTCAGTGTAGATTAACGTAATACCTTTTTATTCTATTTTATAGCCATCAATAGCAGACATATTACACATTGGCTGGTGGGCCACTGCTGCTGCCTGGTAAGTCAAAATTGTAGTTTTATTGGTATTGAGAGAAAAGTGTTGTGAAATAGTAAAGAATGTGATGGAAAGATGGACGTAGATAATTATTATGGGAACTAGTGTTTTCATTTCCTACAGCACGTATTGGTAATATTCATAAGTGTTTTTCCTTAATGATCACTGTAAAACCGTTACAGCCATTCAGCGTTTTATATGAAAACAGTATTGTGCTCGGGTACACTTCAGCCTTTTCAGGGGCTTCTTTTACCTTTGGATCTGTTGAAACTCTTTTCATTTGTATTTTTTGTTTATATTATACTCAGTCCTTACATTTTAGGCATATTGATCTATAAAAGTTACTATTTATTGCCTTCATTACGCAAGTTAAATGTCTTCATCCATCAAATTCATGACATGATGACTTATCTTTCTACCTCTTCATTTTTCTTACAAAGGCTGGCATCATTTTAGAAGCATCATGTTCCTGAAATGGATCTAATTCTTTTCACTGGTTCTACCCTTCCTCCCTCCTTCCCCCTCTTACCTATATCCTGCCATCTATGAAAAGAAGACATTTAAACTGCTTATTGAGGCACTGTGGAAAGTCTGGAAGATCAAATTTGTCATTGTTTGGGTCTGATCAGTCAAGTAACTAATCCTCCTGTTGTGTCTGGGTCCATTCTCTCCCTCCCTCCCTCCCTCCCTCTCTCTCTCTCTCTCTTTTGTATCATTACCCTACTGTATTGTATAAGTTTTATTCCATGTATATTAATCTATAACGTTCACTTGATGTTGTGGCTTTCCCAGCGAAAATTAAATGATTATGCCATTTTATTAAAATAGCAAAGATGTTAGATTAAAAATCCAATTTATTCTTAAAAAAATTGTGAAAAAGGGTGCTTTCTGTTCTGACAGTGACATTTGTATATGAACTTACATAGGTTTTCTGAAGCTCGTAGTCATCGTGAAATACTTGATTGTCTTTATGCTATTTTCAGGCCAGAACCTTCCCCCTCCTCAACCTCCCCCCAACTTTTGTTTTAACTAAACTCAGTTCCAGATGAGTTTTTACGAATATTTGGCTCAATTGTCATTTATTGTAAAACTGATATATAGGGCATGCCATATGCCCTACATATAATATGTATATTTTATTTCATGAATGCCACATGATGTATTTACAAATATGTTCTATATTGTAAAGTAAATAGCTCGTAAACCCATGGTACAGAGTCATTTTTGTTTAGGGTTTTTTTCCTACCACAGAGCTTTAATAACTAAAATAAGGAGAAAATCTTGAGTGTGAAAACTACGCACCAGAATGATGACATTCTCCCTCTTAGAGTTATCACTTCTCCTGGCTCTGATTTTGTATTAGGTGTCTTGACACATATGTGTCGCTCACTGGGTCCTGAACACATCTGACTTCATGACTTCTTTTACAGAATGGAATTGACAATGTCTTGCATAATTTAAGAAATACTTATATAAAAATGCTCAACTTTCTATTAGCAAACTCTCAACTTTTTCCAAAAAGATGAAAAAGAAACGTGTTTGTGTACATGCCGAAAATACTCTGGTTTTTGTTAATTTATGAAGGAAAATATCAATACTTTTTCATATTTAAAATTCAGGTCTATCCTACAGCAGTTTCTCTTGAGTTTGACCTTTCCACGACTTCTTGAGGCAGGTATGTAAATGCTCAGATACTGTCATAATAATTAACATTTTCTTTTTGGATGCTCCGAGTTCAAAACTCAGAAAGTGCGTGTGTGAGAGAGAGAGAGAGAGATCGTCCATTTAACACTTTTGTAGGTTGAAATCTCTTTGTCAGAACTTTCCTACTGCCTTAGAAACATTCCTAGGTCACATTGGCCTCTGTTTTGCAGCTGTATTCAAACTCAAATGTATTCAAATTCATTTATTCTATTGATAGTTATTGGGCATCTTTAAGGGCTGCCACTACACCACACGGAGTAAACAAGCCAGTTGAGGTGCCTGCCCTCATACATTTGTTTTGCTCTGTGAGAAATGAAAGCTCTGGGAGACCGACTGAAGTGTCCTCTCATGGTGATGGTCTTTATTTTCCCCACAGTTGAGATGGAAGATGACGACTTCACAGCCTCTCTATCAAAGCAGAGCTGCATTACCGAACAAACCCAGTATTTCTTCGATAACGATAGTAAATCATTCAGCGGTGTATTAGACTGTGGAAACTGTTCCAGGTAATTTGTTTCTTCATTTCTGGACTAGTCCTGTTTGACTAAGAAATTGTATTCACTTTTATAATCGTCACAGAAAATAACGGAGGTTGTCTTTTGAGTGCGAGAGATCTGAATAACTGCTTTGAAAATAATCAGAGCTCTTCAGTTTCTCTGAAAGTTTTTAAAATTAATTCTAACTCTGATAAGTTGTAATCCCTTCAACAGTGATAATTACGTGATCAAAAAAATTATACCCACTTTTAGGCAGAGCATAGAGTAATCTGATTGTATTATATTTTGTCTAGAAGAATCCATATTAAAATTTTTCTAACGTGGAGATAGTTTCAGAGATTATTTTCTCTGATAAGATTAGAATTAATTAGATTTACTAAACAGGTTAACAAAAATATTCTTGGCTAGTAAGTTTTACTTGTAGTCTTCACTTAAATTTAGAATTGAATGTATCTTTGAGTTGAAACTGAAAGAACTAGGAGAACATATCATTTCCTAAAATCAAGCTTAATGTTAGTCATCACCGCCCATAAAACATCTTGAAAACATTTTGGAAGAGATGGAGAGGTTTCATTTTGTTGTAATGAGAGAGAGAAAGGCAAGGTGGGAGATTTTTGAAGTTTTGAAAGGAAAGGGATAATCCATGTCACAGGATCCCTGAGAACGGAGCAGAAAGGCACAGAGTTGGGACACTTTGTTTTCAGTAGCTGAGGACAGCTTGTTCTAGAAGAAATGTTAACAGAGAGAAGAGGAAAGATGAGGAGGTGAGGTAATCTGAGCAGCTGACAGGGATGGAATAGGTAGTTGCTAGGCGATTTGGAAAAGAAGTCTATAACAGTTAAAAATATATATATTTTCGGGAGGGGGTTAACTGAAACTAGCACAAATTTTTAATAGACATGGTCAGTATGATTTTATGACTTACTTTATTAAACCTGTATATCCTAGGAGGAGGAAGAGGAAAGGGGCAGAGTAAGGCATGTACTCAGAAAAAAGCAGACCGTCTTGTTTCGAGATTAGTATATCAGGACATCACCTTCAGGAAACAGAACTGTGGCATGTTTAATGGGTACATCAGAAAGAGTTTAGAGTCTTTGGGCTTTCATTGATTGATGTTCAGTAACAGCAATATATACTTTAAAAAATGACTAAGTTAGGGGCTTCCCTGGTGGTGCAGTGGTTGAGAGTCCGCCTGCCGATGCAGGGGACGCGGGGGTTCATGCCCCGGTCTGGGAAGATCCCACGTGCCGCGGAGCGGCTGGGCCCGTGAGCCATGGCCGCTGAGCCTGCGCGTCCAGAGCCTGTGCTCCACAGCGGGAGAGGCCACAACAGTGAGAGGCCCGCATATCACACACAAAAAAAAAAAATACTAAGTTAAACTGTAAAGATCGTTATAAGATATTAAGTTAAATCATGCTTACATTTGCGCTGTGTAACTTTATGCTGTGTCCCAACTCCAATAGGTTAAAAAAAAAATCCCATTCTTTGAAAAATAAATTACTCTTTAATGACAGATCTACATTTTTATTGTGGAAGGTAGAAGCAGCTTAAGATGTGGAAAAAAACACTGCATGGAATTCAAAGCCCATAATTCTGTCTATGCCTGTGTTGTCCAACTCAGTAGTGACCAGCCACAGGTGGCAATTTTAATCATCAATGGCATTAATTAATATTACAGTTCTGTGCCTCAGTCACGCTAGTCACCATTTCAGGTGCTCAACAGCCTCATGTGGCAGTTGTTTACCATGCTGGTTAAAGCGGAAGACGTTTCTGTCTTCACAGAAAGTTGGTTGAACAGCACTGATCCAGACTTCAGTCTGCCATGACTTGGGGAAATGCTGAGCCATTTTTGTGCTCCTACTTTCCTTTACTGTAAAATAAGGCAACTTGGGCACATTTTCAGTGATAGATACCACAATTCCCTAAATATGTAAAATGAAACAACTAGATGGTGTTTATTTTGCATTGAGGACTATCATTTAAGAAACAAAGGTCACACTTAAAACATCTGTTGGAATTTTTTTAGTATTCATTTGAGAGAAAGCATGTCCATGGTAATCAAACATGGTAGTCTTTCTCTTCTAAAATCATTCAGTGTTACTGTTCGTGTAGGTGATGCTTTGTTTCAAAGGTCCTATTTTCTTTCATTTTAATGTGTAAAAATCTTTGAAATCTATTTTCTCATGATAATTTTTTCTGATTTTTAAAAATATTTTACAGAATCTTCCACGTAGAAAAACTTATGAACACCAACTTAATATTCATAATGGTTGAGAGCAAAGGGACTTGTCCCTGTGACACACGATTGCTCATACAAGCAGAACAGACTTGTATCCTTTGACATTGGAGAGGTTCGGAATGGAAACCCATCTTAAAGCTGTGCATTTTTAACCTCGTCACGTTGTTCGTGCCCAGAAAGAGAAAGATATCACAGAGCGCTGAGATCACCTCACAGAGGCAGAATGGACCCTCCACACAAAATTTCATTTGGATGTCAAGACTGATGATGCTACACCTGCAGCAAGAGGATGTGAAAGGCTTCCTACTGGTACCGTGAGTCTTTGTGGATAGAGCAGTGAGTCTTTGTGGATAGAGCAGTGCAGGTTCCCAAGTAGCCCTGAAAATGGCTAGAGAGAGCAGGGAGAAGTCCTGGCTTGGGGTTTTATGGTGGTTGGGGACCATGCTGGGCTTTTGCCAGTGCTGCCTGGGGCTTGTTGGCCCAAACTTCCAGGCAGTGGAAAAAACTTTCAGTCTTTCCTGTCAGCTCGCCCAGGTGTGGGACAGAAGGGAAGAGGGATTGTTGCGGCTTGAAAGCTGTCAACAGCCAGTAATCAGAAATGGAGTTGAATGTGGTCTATACCTACAATGGAATATTATTCAGCCTTAAAAAAAGAAGGTAAATCCTGTTGTATGCTAGAACTGCCATGGCAGTAATGCTAAAAAGACTTCGGGTAGTAAATATGCTAAAAGACAGTGAAATGACGATTGAAGCATTGCAGGCAGAGGTTCGGTAGACTGCCTGTAGTTTTTGCTGTTTCTGGAAAAAAAAATAGTCCTCACCTATGTTTGGAACTGATGTTTATTACTAGGAATTAGTTTCTATTTCTGTCTTGCTAAATAGGAGGCACCCAGGCCCTCCCTTACGGTCTTACGTGTATGACCCTGTCTTATATGCTACGTCATTTGCACATTTCATCCACTTGTATTGTACAAATATTTACTGAGTACTTCCTCTGTGCTAGCGACCATGCTGTGTAAAGCGTTGATCTCTTCACACAGGCCCTAGGCAGGAGAAAATTTGTGGCAGTTCAGTACTTTAAATCCCATAGTACTTGAACTGGTTGTGTGGGGCCAGAATAATGGCATCGGTTTCTCTGGCTTGCTTTGAGAAATAAGTGTGTTGCATTGTATTTTTTTAATTGTGTAAAAAATAAAAAGTAACTTCATATTCCTTAACAAGTTTCTTTAGCTGATGGTCCAGATCCTTGTGATATGGTGAAGCAACCCAGATACCGAAAAGGACCTGATGTCTGCTTTGATAACAATGCCTTGGTAAGTAAGACCAAACATTTGCTGTATTAAAATATATAACTCAATGGTCACGATAATTTAAGGAGACAAAGTGTAGTTTTAACTCCAGTGTAATGTCTTAACCATAACCATAGTGTTTCTCATTAACATGACATACTTGCTGGTATATAGATTTTTTATTTCAGTATTTTTCATGGTTAGCATAAGCTTAACAGTTGCCTCTTCTGTCCTTTCCACAGAAATTGTACTTTCAAACACAATGCCGACCAATTTACTAATAATCCAAGATCACAAATCTGATGATTTTAAAACTTTCTAATGACCAGTAACTGACAGTAAACATTACAAATGGTATATGAGTTGCCCACCTTCATTTATATTCCAATCCTGAAGATATAACAGTTATTTTTATTATAACATTTTCTGTGTTTAGTCTTCAGTCGGTGTATTTAAAAACCTGTTAAATCACTATCATCCCCTTAGTTTGTAATTGTACTTTACATGGTTTCTAATTCTGCCACCTGTTAGGTTTGTATTATTTCTCTTAATTGTATTACTTTTTATATTGTTTGAAACCTGGCCAGGTCAATAACACAGGGTTAAGTTGGTATAGTTTTACAAAGCATATTTAATGTATGTTATTTAAGATGACTACTACTTTTCCTATAGGTCAGCTGTCTTTCTCTCATAAACAAACACTATTTGGACTTACTGTGTATAGAAGCAGCTTTATGCTTTTCAAATTATTTTAATTTTTAAGAAGCTTTACTCTCAAGCATAAAGCCCATATAAAAATTTCTCACCACTTATAAAACACTGAAATTTTAAAAATAACATTTCTCAGTTCTCCAATCTGTCATGTCTCTTTGCATAAAGTGGCTTGCAAACATAAAGCGTTATCATCTGGGGAACTGTTTATTCTAAAACCATGTCAGATCATTTATCGATTAATGTGCATTTCTAGAGGTGGTTGTTTATTTAGAACAGATTTACCTAATATGTACTTATTTACTCAAATACACATAGCCACATTTGTTCCAAAAAAGAATAAGGCATTTCCATAGATGCATAACATGCAAGTAGATAATATAAAGTGGAGCAAAGAAGAAATAAGATCAGTGATGGGGAATAAGGCTAAAAAAGCAAAATGTTTTAGCCAATAAATCCCAGTTATCTCTGTAAGGACTATTATTGATCATTCCTCTCTGAGGGGGAAAGTGATTCAAAGTTGCAGCTACTTGATTTTTTTTCATTTTACAGTGAGCCTTAAATGAAATCCAGATATGAGGACTTCTGTTGTTCTGTCTACTATATACCTTCAGGAGCTTTGGCCACGTCAAATCATTCCCCAAAGAGTGTTGTTCGTGGGCCCAAGGGTAGTATCACTCATTAGGGAAACTTCCCTCATCAATTATTTGTCACCAAAGACTGAGATTAAGTTTACTCAGATGCGCTTGAAAGATCATATAAAAACCATTACCCCCACTGTTTGCACCATAGGTAACTATCTTTTTGATCAAGGCATAATGCAGATTTTACAAAGACAAAAATTTCCAATACTCAAGTTCCTATAAATTATACAGTGGAGTGTGTGTGAAAGTACAACTTTTGCTCAGTAGCTTAATGTGCTAATAATGTCTTGTGTTTTTTTGGCAGTGGAATATTTTGGTAATGCTTATTTGCAATGGTCACTGTGAATCTGCTCTGGATGGAGGCTCACATAAACTGCTAACTGCCAGCAAATTGCATGAAATCTCATCTTGTATGTCTTCTGTGTTTTCCTTCCTTTTCCTGTACTTGCTACTTTGCCCGTTATTAATAGGATCAACTTATATGCACAACGAGTCGTGCCTGTACCATGATGTCAGCTCCTATCTTCATTTTACTGCAAGTTTTCATGTGGTGTGGATGGTCAGTCACTTTCTCTAATTTTTCTTTGTTTTTGCGTTTGGCTTGAAATTTTAAAAAGTAATCCATATCCCTAAATCCACTATAATAAATGTCCTGAAACCACGTTATTAAAATGCCAGTAGTAATGTTGTTTTGAGAATAGCAGCTTTCAAATGTTACATAAGGTTCTAATCCTGAACAGAGCATATCAGTTTCCTATATTTATTTTAAAATCAGTAATTTCTCATAAGGTTTTGTATAAAGATTAAGTCAGTGTGGAGAAAAAAAATTTTATATGCTTCACAACGTCTTACTTTTTACTTAAAAGAAATACCAAGGACAATTATTAGAGTTGGTCATCAGTTTTGTTTCAGAAGATGCTAACATAAAATTAATGATCTGTTTCAATTTTATTAAGCATTATTCGGTACCTTCTAAGCTCATTATCTAATTCTTCTTTTCCTTTCTAAACAGATATGGTTTAAACAGCATTTTTAGATTTGTTTAGATATTGATATTCTTAGTGAAGTGCTTTAGTATAACTTACATTATCTAGGTGAAGATTATCATTATTTGTTACTCTTTGACAAATTTCTGAATTACATACTCAGTACGACTGAATAGATATTTTAGGGCCTGAGTTTACATTCAGGGTTCCATTTACAGTTTTGCACTTTCTTTTTTGATGGTCTGGAATCATGATTGTTGTAACTAGACCACTTTTGTTGTATTCCTTCTTCATTGCTGTCCAGGTATTCATTGGTTAGGAAACCACTAGATGGAGATGTGGCCATTACTATAAATGCAGTGAGCTCATCAGAGGAGGGGAAAGTGGAGAAGCAGAGGGAGTGTCAGAAAAAACTAAATTTGTTCTGGGATAGTAAAATAATGGTTTTGAAGATTTAAGTGGTAAAGAAAAACAAAGCTAAAGTTTATCAAAGAAGAAAGTAAAGCAAGCCAATAACATGTACTATTGAGGAAGTTCATTATCTTATGCAACCATAACTGATAAATGCACGTTACTGGGTACATGAAAAATGAATATGCAGAATAAATGTGTGTATATGTATGTATACACATATGTACATTAAACCTACCTCCTGAATTAATGTGGTAAGTGTGTTAAGGTTCTCTGTAGGAAACTATTTGTTAGGGCTCTTATTCCGATTAAAAGAGTTACGTGTAGTATCTACCTGCCTAAATAATTTTAAATATGCATTTTCTTTGAAGCTGCTGTGGGTGACGTAAGTATAGACCTATCTAAATTCAAAAGTTAGCTGTTATTTGGTGGATGTTCTTACCAGTGATTTGAACTCTTACTGTTTGCAAATAGTCACCCCAGGTTCTGGGTGGGGAAAGAAAGGGAGAGTAAGGGTTTAGTAATACTTGTCTAAGAGAAAAATGAAGAGGATTTTACTCACTAGCGTACCTGGTTTTAAAAAGTAAGCCTTGGGGTGAAATCATGAATATAACTATGGTTTTTCTTTTAATTAGTAATGGGAAAGAAAAAACGAATGAGGGATTCTTAGTTGATATCTTTACTAAGAGTAGTTTGAAAGAGATCCCTAGAAGGAAATCAAATAAAATAACTCATATTTTAGAATTAAATTATTTAATTTTAAAATTAAATTTTTGAATTACTCATATTTTAAAACGTATGTATATAATGTTGGCACTGTATCCCTTTACTATTTTAAGCTGAAACCAGCTACCAGTCTGTTGTTATTATCTACTACAATAATCAGAGTTTTCTGGTCGTGGTGTTAGTAGGATTTTGGTCTCTTTAAGATAGGGAAAAAATGCTGAGGTTTCTCCCACATCTATGCATTTGTGATTTAGAATGTTTTTAGAATGTATCTCATAATTTACTTCCATATAATAATTACAAGTCTTGGTAGATGTGGTTGCCCATGCAAAACACATGAGAAAACATGATCAGGAAACTGAAGGGACAGATTTTTCAGTGTGAATCTACATGCAGACTTCAGGGACTCCAAATAAGTTATCTGAACTACCACCTCCCAGACTGAAACAGACATATCTCATCATCACACAGAGGAAATGAACCCCCCCACACACACAAAAACCCACTAGAAATATAAAAATAAAAACAATGGAAGCAGAGCCAGAGAGAATATTTTTCTTTCCATAACATTTCTAGAACATAAGGATGTATTTGACGTTAATACATCAGTGGGTCTTGTATGTGTGCTAATTTTCCATTCCATCAAATTAATACTTGACTAGAACTGGGGAGCTCTCCTGGTGAAGTGACAATTAAGCCTTTAAATTAGTATTTTACATTTACAGTGTTTCTAACCAATCAATACATGCAGTGCTTCATTGGCATACACACTACTCATTTATCGAGTACTTACAGTACACCTACTGTGTATCAGGCCATTCTTCTATGCATGAGATATTTAAGATGCATTTATACTAAAATATAATTTTTTATCTCAAGTTCATATGTAACTCAGCACCCTGTTTTTTTAACCTGGTTAACCTACTTAAAGGGAAAGGTATTTGAACAAAGAGAAGAGGAAGTGCAGAAGTCCTGAGATAGTAATACCTTGACCTGTTGCAGAGAAAGTCAGTGTTATAGGAGCAGTGTGAGTGGTGAGGGGAGGGGGAGGAATATAGGATGAAGATGGAGAAGCAGCCAGGCTGCAGACCACCTAAGGCTTTTTAGGCCTTCATAAGAAATTTGGATTTTGTTATGAGAAATTTCAAGAAGAGCATGAAAGGATTTGATTTACGGTTTTAAGAAGACTGCTTTTTGGAGAAAAAGTTGTTAAAGGGCAAGAGTAGAAGCAGAGAGAGAGGTGAGGCAGCTTTTGCAGGAGTGTAGGCAAGAAGTAATGGTAATTTGGACATGATATGGTAAGTAGTAAGTTTAGGGCTATATTTTGAAGCTAGAGTTAAGAGGACAAGCTGATAGATTAGATTTGAGGGAAAAAAGGAGGAATCACAGATGACTTGTTGTCTTTGACCTGATCCATTACTCCTAGAAGTGTCATTCAGAAAAATAATATTTGGGGACAAGTTTGAGATCTTTCTGCGGATCAGAAGGAGAGGTGATAGTGATCAATGAATGTGGAGGTCAGCGGAACTTTCAGGGCTGAAGATATAAAAGTGTGAGTTATTGAGGTTCTGGTCCAAGATGGCAACATAGGTTGCCTAAAGCTCACCTGAACGCACAGACCTACCAAATCTACACCTATAAACAGAGCAATTCCCTCTGAAAGACATCTAGAAAGTATATAAATCTAGAAAGTAGATGAGCAACCCCTATGCGCTGGGCAAACGTAATATACATCCAAATGGGTAGGAAAGGCTGAGGAACTTTATCTCCATAAACCCCACACTGAGCACAGCAACATAAAATTAGAAGGGAACTCACAACACCCAGCTTCTCCCTGAGCAGTGAAGGGTTTAGATTGAACATCTGTCACCCCAAGACTCTCATGGGGGGGTGGGCCCCCAAAACTCCTAGCTCTGAACGCCTAATGGCGCTTGTGTCCATGAGACCCACAGGACTATAGCCAACAAAGAAACAATTCTTAACAGATTCCCAAGGACTCACCATGGCTATCCTTCCAAAGCTCAGAGAAACAGGAGCCGAGAGAAATGCACTTCTCCCAATCATTTCCTGACAGAGGTTATTTGCATACTTTAAAAGTTATTGCCTGC
This sequence comes from Neophocaena asiaeorientalis asiaeorientalis, assembly GCF_003031525.2. Lineage (NCBI taxonomy): Eukaryota > Metazoa > Chordata > Mammalia > Artiodactyla > Phocoenidae > Neophocaena > Neophocaena asiaeorientalis. The sequence continues at coordinate 190,702 of NW_020172361.1, forward strand.
CAGTAAGGCTTCTAATTTAGCTCAGCTTTGGGGGCTTACTGCAAGACTCCTTGGAGACAGGGGAAGGGGTAGGCTATGCCTACTGACCCTCTGTCCCACTCCAGGTCAGTGGTGCCTTCCTAAAAGAAGCTTGTGAACCCACCTGGCATCCTGGCCTTTGAGGTGGCTGCCCAAAGGGCACACCCCCTTTATCACTTGGCTCTGGTAACCAGCAGGGCTGGCATTCACAAGCACCAAAGGATCCTGGACCATAGCAAACAAATAGTTCTCAACTGGCTAGTCCCTCAATTCAGGACAGAGGGAGTGGAGAGAAATGCCCGTCTCTCAGTCTTGCCCTGAAAGAGGTCTTTTGGTATGCTTTGAAAGCTACTGCCTGAGAATCCAGCCTCCAATCAGCCTGTACCTGAAGCTGACTGAAGTCTTCCCCACTGAGACACTGACAGGTATTAGCACGTCCTCAACTACGGGGATCCAAGAAGAAAAAGCCAATTCAAGACGGGGAGAGGTGGTTCTTCTATCTAATGCAGAAAAACCAACACAGAGAGTCAAGGAAAATGAAGACACAGAAAAATATGTTTTAAAAGAAAAATATAAAACTCCACAAACAGACCTTAATAAAACAGAGAAGAGTGACTGACATGAGAAAGAGTTCAAAATTTGGTCATAAAGATGGTCACCATGTCAGCACAAGAATGCATGAACTGAGAATTTGAACAAAGAAAACACAAGAAAGTACCAAACAGAAGGCACAGAGCCAAAGAATACAATACCGTAAGTATATTGAAAAACTCAGTAGTGAGGAGTTCAAATAGCAGACCGGGTGCAGTGGAAGAAAGTATCAGTAAACTCACAAACAGGGCAGTGATTCATCCCATCAAGGAGCAAAAAGAAAAAAGAATTTTAAAAAAGAGTGAAGATAGCTAAAGGGACTTATGAGACAACATCAAGCAGACCGAAATTCACGTTACAGTGTCCCAGAAGAAGAAAAGCAGACAAGGGCAGAAAACTTTTTGAAGAAATGAGTGAAAACCTTCTTAACCTAGGAAAAGAAACAGATGCCCAAATCCAGGAAGCCCAGAGAGTTACAAATAAGTTATCCAAATACATCCAAACCAAGTGAGGAAGAGGTAATACCTCCAAACTCATAGTGAGGAAAGAAGTAAAACTGTCACTCTTTGCACATGATATGATTCTGTACATAAAAAACTCCAGTAAAAAACTGTTGGCACTAATCAACAATTTGACTAAGTTTCAGGATATAAAATCAACATACAAAAATCAGTTGGCATTTCTATACACTAGGATGAAATGTCTGAAAAATAAAACTGTCAAACTCACAATAACATGAAAAACAATGAAATACCCAGAAATTACTTTAACCAAGGAAGTGAAAGTTCTGTACAATCAAAACTACATGACTTTCCTAAAAGAAATCGAAGTTGACACAAATGGAAAGACATCCATGCTGATGGACCATAAGAACTGACAGTTAAAATGTCTGTACTACTCAAAGTCACCTTAGATTCAACACAATCCCCATCAAAAAACCAATGGCATTCTTCACAGAGTTAGAAAAAAAAAATCCTAAAATTTATATGAAGTGACAAAGTCTGCAAAATAGTCAAAGCATTTCTCAGGAAAAAGAACAAAGCCAGAGGTATCGAACGTCCTGTTTTCAGACTATAGTACAAAGCTACAGTAATTTTTAAAATAGGGTAGGATACTGGCATAATAGACACAGACTAACAGAACAGAAGAGAGCCCAGAATTAAACCCCTGCATACACAGTCAACTAATATTTGATAGTGGAGCCAAGAATACCCAATGGGGAAATGATAGTCTCTTCAACAAATGGTAATGGGGAAATTGGATAAACAAATGCAGAACAATGAAATTGGACCCCTATCTTACTGCTCACAAAAAAATTAACTCAAAATGGATCACAGATTTAACACAAGTCCTAATAACTATAAAACTTAGTAGAAACAGAGAGGAGGCTCCCCAACAGTGGTATTGAGAGTGCTTTTTGGATATAACACCAAAAGCACAAACAATAAAAGCAAAAATCAGCAAATGGAACTACATCAAACTTGAACACTTGTGCACAGCAAAAGAAACAATTAACCAAATGAAAATGCATCCTACAGAATGCAAGAAAAATTTTGCAAACCATGTATCAGATAAGGGGTTAGTATCCAAAATATATTTAAAAACTCATAAAACTCAAAGACAAAAAGAAAAAGAAACAACAAATAATCCACCTAAAAAAAGGGCAGAAAAGCTAGACATTTTTCCAAAGAAGACATCCACATGGCCAAGAGGCACATGAAAACATTCTCAATATCACTAATCATCATGGAAACACAAAACTACAGTGAGCTATCACCTCACACCTGTTAGAATGGATGTCATCAAGAAGACGAGACAACAGGTGCTGGGGAGATGTGAATAAAAGGGAACCTTTATACACTGTTGGTGGGAATGTAAATTACTGCAACCAATATGGAGGTTTCTCAAATAATTAAAAATCTACCACATGATCCATCAATTCTACTTCTGGGTTTATGTGCAGAGGAAATGAAAACAGGATTTTGAAGAGATATCTGTACTCCCACATTCACTGCAGCGTTATTCACAGCAGCCAAGATATGGAGACAACCTAGATGGCCATCAACCAATGAATAAAATAAGAAGTGGGATTTATACTTACACAATGTAATATTTTTCAGCCATGAGAAAGGAAGACAGCCTGCCATTTGCAACAACATGGATGGACCTTGGGCACATTATGCTAAGTGAGAAAGACAAGTACTGTGTGTAGAATCTAAAAAGCCAAACTCATAAAAACAGAAATAAATGGTGGTTACCATGGAATGGGGGTTAGGGGATAAGACAGATGTTGTTCAAGGGTACAGTCTTACAACAAGCAGTAAGTAAGCCCTAGAGAGCTAATGCACAGTACAGTGAACATAAAAAACGATTATATTCATCAAATATGCTGAGATTAAAAATGAATTATTACAACTACTGAAAAAAGGACAACTGTGTAATGTGATAGAGGTGCTAATTATCACTTCAATGGCAATCATATTATAATACATAAATTATATTAACATGTATACCTTAAATTTACACAATGTTATATTTCAAATATATTTCAATTAAAGTAAAAGAGACCCATACAAAGACATATTCTAATTAAATTATCAAAAGTAAATCTATGACAAAGGAGGCAAGAATATACAGTGGAGAAAAGACAGCCTCTTCAGTAAGTGGTGCTGGGAACACCGGACAGCTACATGTAAAAGAATGAAACTAGAACATTCTCTAACACCATACACAAAAATAAACTCAAAATGGATTAAAGACCTAAATGTAAGGCTGGATACTATAAACCTCTTAGAGGAAACAGAGGCAGGACACTCTTTGACATAAATTGCAGCAAGATATTTTGGATCCACCTCCTACAGTAATGAAAATAAAAACAAACAAATGGGACCAAATTAAACTCCAAAGCTTTTGCACAGCAAAATAAACCATAAACAAAATGAAGACAACCCACACAATGGGAGAACAGATTTGCAAGCAAAGTGACAGACAAGGGATGAATCTCCAAAAGAGACAAACAGCTCATGCAGCTCGATATCAAAAAAAAACAAACAACCCAATCAAAAAATGAGCAGAACATCTAAAAAGACATTTCTCCAAAGAAGACATACAGATGATATGTGGAATCTAAAAAAATGGTACAAATGAACCTGTTTACAAAGTAGAAATAGAGTCACAGATATAGAAAACAAATGTAAGGTTACCATGGGGTATGGGGGGGGCCAGGAGGGATAAATTTGGAGATTACTAACAAGAACCTACTGTATGGCACAGGGAACTCTACTCAATACTCTAATGACTTACATGGGAATAGAATCTACAAAAGAGTGGATATATGTATATGTATAACTGATTCACTGTGCTGTACAGCAGAAACTAACACAACATTGTAAATCAACTATACTCCAATAAAAATTAATTAAAAATAAATAAGACATACAAATGGCCAAAAAGCACATGAAAAGATGCTTAACATCACTGATTATTAGAGAAATGCAAATCAAAACTACAATGAGGTATCACCTCACACCAGTCAGAATGGCTATCGTCAAAAAGTCTACAAACAATAAATGCTGGAGAGGATGCAGAGAAAAAGAAACCCTCCTACACTGTCAGTGGGAATGTAAATTGGTACAACCTTTATGGAGAACAGTCTGGATGTTCCTTAAAAAACTAAAAATAGAGCCACCATATGATCCAGCAATCCCACTCCTGGGCATATACCTGGAGAAAACCATACTTCGAAAAGATACATGAACCCCAATGCTCATAGCAGCAGTATTTACAATAACCAGGATATGGAAGCAACCTAAAAGTCCATCAACAGAGGAGTGGGTACAGAAGATGTGGCACATATATACAATGGAATATTACTCAACCATAAGAAAGAACCAAATAATGCCACGTGCAGCAACATGGATAGACCTAGAGATTATCATACTAAATGAAATAAGTCAGACAATGACAAATATCATACGATATCACTTATATGTGGAATTTTTTTTAAATGGTACAAATGAACTTATTTACAAAACAGAAACAGACTCACAGACTTCAAAAAGAAACTTACGGTTACCAAAGGGGAAACGTTGGGGGAGGTATAAATTAGGAGGTTGGGATCAACACATACACACTGATCTATATGTAAAATAGATAATCGAAAAGGACCTACTGTAAAGCACAGGGAACTCCACTCAACACTCCGTAATAACCTATATAAGAAAAGAATCTGAAAAAAGAGTAGATATATGTCTATGTGAAACAATCACATTGCTGTATACCTGAAATTAACACAACATTGTATATCAACTATATTCTAATATAAATTTTTTTTTAAAGTAAATGACAAGGAGAGAATCTTAAAAGCAGCAAGGAAAACAACTTGTAACATACAAGGAAACCTCTAAGGCTACCAGGATCTTTCCACCAGAATATGCAGGCTTGCAGGAAGTGGCATGATATATTCAAAGTACTGAAAGAAAAAAACCTGCCAACCAAAAATACTCTACCTAGCAAAACTGTCTTTCCACTTTGAAGGTGAAAAGAAGAGTTGTAGACAAGCAAAAGCTAAAGGAGTTCATCACCACTAGACTGGCCTTACAAGAAATGTTAAAGGTGTTCCTTTAAGCTGAAACAAAACAGCACTAATTAGTAACAGGGAAACATACGAAAGTATAAATCTCACTGGTAAAGACCAATATATAGTTAAATTCAGAATAATCTAATATTGTAATGATAGTGGGTTAATCACTTATATATCTAGTATGAATGTTAAAAGACAAATATAGTAAAAATAACTATCATACAATAAGTAATGGATACACAGACTAAAGATATGTAAATTTTGAAATAAAAAAAAACATGGAGGAGGAAGTAAAGTGTAGGGTTTTAGAATGCATTTGAACTTAAGTTGTTATCAGCTTATTATGAGGCTTATCAACTTATTTATAACACTAAATATTATGAGGCTTACATAAAATGGTATATTTATAACAGTTGTTATAATAACCACAAAGCAAAAACCTGTGGTAGATACACAAAAGATAAAGAGAACGGAATCTAAGCATGCCACTATAGAAAATGATCAACTCACAAGTCAGGAGAGCAATAAGAGAAAAAGAACAAAGGACTTTCAAAATAGCTCAAAAACAATTTAACAAAATTGCAGTAATAATAATTACCATCTATCAACAATTACTTTAAATGTTAAATGGACTAAATTCTCCAATCAAATGACATAGAGTAGCAGAATCTATTAAAAAACAGGAGATGATTTTATGCTGTGTATTAGAGTCAACTAATTTCAACTTTAAGGACATACACTGAAATGGAAAAAGATATTCCATGCAAATGGAAACCAAAAGAAAGCTGGGGTGGGTATACATAGGCAAAATAGACTTAAAAGCTGTAATGAGACAGTCAAGGTCATTACATAATGATAAAGTGGTCAATCCAACAAGAGGATAGAAACATTTGTAAATATGCACCCAACATAGGAGCACCTAAATATAGTAAAAATTAACAGACTTAAAGGGAGAAATAGCAAGACAATGTAAAAATTGCCAAAAAATTCGACAACCTAGAAATGGGTAAATTCCTAGAAACATACAACCTATCAAGACTGAATCATGAAAAAATAGAAATAGAAAATCTGAACAGACCAATTACTAGTAAGAAGATTGCATCAGTTATCAAAAACTTCCCAAGAAACAAAGTCCACGACCAGATGGCCTCACTGGTGAATTCTACCAAACATTCAAAGAACAATTAATACCTGTCCTTCCAAACTCTTCCAAAAAATTAAAGAGGAATGAACACTTCCTGATTCACTTTTACAATGCCAGCCTTATTACCATGATACCAAAAACCTCCCAAGAGGTCCCAAGAGGTAAACCTCCCAAGAAACAAAGTCCACGACCAGATGGCCTCACTGGTGAATTCTACCAAACATTCAAAGAACAATTAATACCTGTCCTTCCAAACTCTTCCAAAAAATTAAAGAGGAATGAACACTTCCTGATTCACTTTTACAATGCCAGCCTTATTACCATGATACCAAAACCAGACAAGGATACTACAAGAAAATTTTAGGCCAATATCCTTGATGAAAATAGATGAAAAATTCCTCAACAATATATTATCAAGGTTAATTCAACAACCCATTAAAAGGGTCATACACCATGATCAAGTGAGATTTATTCCAGGAATGCAAGGATTGTTCAAAATCCACAAATCAATTGATGTGATACATACATTAACAAAATAAAGGCTAAAAATCATATGATCATCTTAATAGATGCAGGAAAAGCATTTACAAGATACAAAACTAATATACAAAGATCATTTGCATTTCTATACCATAATAATGAACTATCAGAAAGAGAAATTAAGAAAGTAAATAATTCCACTTGTATTTGCATCAAAATGAATAAAATACCTAAGAATAAAGGTAACCAAAAAGGTGAAAGACCTATACACTGAAAACTATAAGACATTAATGAAAGAAACTGAAGACAACACAAATAAATGGAAGAATATTCAGGGCTCATAGAGTAGAAGAATTGTTAAAATGTCCATAGCACCCAAAATAATCTACAGATTGCATGCAATCCCCATCAAAATTTCAATGGTGTTTTTCACAGAATTAGAGCAATCTTAAAATACATATATGAAACCACAAAAGACCCAAATATCCAGCACAATCTTGAGAAGGAAAAACAAAGTCGGATGCATGATACATCCTGATTTGAAACTAGATTAAACAACTACAGTAATCAAAACAGTATGGCACTGGCATAAAAAAAGACACGGACCAATGGAACAGAACAGAGAACCCAGAAATAACCCATGCATATATGGTCAATTAATTTATGACAAAGCCAAGAATATACATTGGGGAAAAGAAAGTCTTTTCAATAAAGAGTGCTAGAAAAACTGAACAGCCATATGCAGAAGAATGAAACTGGACCACTATCTTACACCATACACAAAGATCAACTCAAAATGGATTAATGGCTTGAAGACCTGAAACCATAAAACTCCTAGAAGAAAATATAGGTAGTAAGCTCCTTGGCATTGGTGTTGGTAGTGACTTTTTGGACTTGTCACCGTAAGAAAGCAAAGGCAACAAAAACAAGAATGAAAAAGTGGGACTACATCAAACTTAAAAGCTTGTACACAGCAAAGGAAACCAACAGAATTAAAAGACAGCCCATAGAATGGGAGGGAATGTTTGCAAATCATGTATGTGATGAGGGGCCAGTATCCAAAATATATGAAGAATTCATATAATTCGAGATCAAAAAACTAATCTGATTTTAAAATAAGCAAAGGATCTCAATATGCATTTTTACAAAGAAGATATACAGATGGCCAACAGGTATGTGAAAAAATACTCAACATCAGTACACATCAGAGAAATATAAGTCAAAACTACAATGAGTTATCACCTCACACCTGTTAGAATGACTATTATCACAAAGACAAGAAATAACAAATGCTGTCAAGGATGTGGATAAAACGGAATCCTTACACTTAGTTGGTGGGAGTGTAAATTGGTGCAGCCACTGTGGAAAACAATATTGAGGTTCCTCAAAAAATTAAAAGTAGAATTACTATATAATCCAGCAATCCCACTTCTGGGAATTGAAAAATAAAAATTTCCTTAATAGATTTTTTTCCTCAGAATTCTCTTTAACAGACTTCTGCCGCCTTAGAATACAATTCAAGAAGAAAATGTTATTTACTTGGTGGCAGGCACTGTATTAAACCCTAATGAGCAAAAAGAGCCAATGTTTTGGTCTCTGGGAGCTCAGAGTCTTTGTAAAATCATTCAGACTAGAAAATTTATTTTCTTACATAACCTATTATTTTGATTATTGGAAGATGAACCTTGGATTAGTGAATTCTTGAAAGATGTTTAGGAAAATAATTAGAAGGGAGGTTTTCTTGTTTTTTTTTTAATTGAAGTATAGTTGACCTATAATATTATTTAAGTTACAGGTGTAAAATACAGTGATTCACAACTTTTAAAGGTTTTATTCCATTTATAGTTATAAAATGTTGCTATATACCGTGTTGTACAAGATATCCTTTTAGCTTATTTTATACCTAATAGTTTGTACCTCTTAAGATAGGAAGTTTTTTTAATGAAATTCAGTATATTTAAAGGAATCAGAGGATGCAGAAAATGTTACAGAATACAGAACCTAGGAATAAAAGGTAAAGAATAATTTTGTGTTAGCAAGGAATCTAACGATCTGCCACTAGACAGGGGGGGATCCAAATGAGCAAATATGTAGCTTCGATTTCATGGTTCTCTAAACAGGATAAACCTCTCCTGCTAGCTTAGCTCTTTATTTTGGATATAGGTTTTCAGAGTGTCCTTTCTTTTAGGGTTCAACTACATTATTCTTCATTTTAATTCTTGATGAAGGTCCAGATGCTACATGTGCAGCATGATATGTTCACGTTTGAAATTCGATATAAGGGATAGGGAAAATAGAAGTTCATTTCTCAAATTTATTTATTTTACCAATCTCAGACTTTGCCTTATTGAGCATTAATTGCTAATATCATAATTCTTGGGAATTATAAAATAGACTATGAAATTTTATTTTTATATCTTATAAATATAGAAGGATATTTAATACTGTGAAAGGTTTTTCAATTTAGAAATTGGAATATCACTCAAAACAGCATAAAGTATTTCCTTTCATAATCATCAGAATCTACAACTAAAACTGTAAAGCATTCTTCAAACGGTACTAGGAAAACGGCTTTATCTAAAATTGTTGAGCAGTAAAATCTAGGACAGTGTAATTTATCTGGATTCAAATTAAAGCAGCTTTATAAGGTGAGTTCAGAAGTGGACTAAACACGGCGTGCTCTGGGAGATGTCTTACTAAATATTTTTCAGGAGTTTTCTGTTTTCCTTTTCTTTCCAACAGGAGGATTATACCGACTGCGGGGGTGTTTCTGGGTTAAGTCCCTCCCTGTGGTCCATCATCGGAATCCAGTGTGTACTACTTTGGCTTTTATCTGGCAGCAGACACTACCAGTTATGACCTTCTTAAACCAAATCTGCATATTAAACTCCAGACCCTGCCAAAACATGAGCCCTCCATTGCATTAAAAGAGGGTCAATTGTGGAATCAGCAGACCACTAGCTCAGACCATCCCATGGCCTCACTCTAAGACACAGACTCTTAAGGCACCCGCTGGCTGCATGTCAGGGTGTCAGATCCTTAAGTGTGAACCCTGCATCATCTATATATAACATCAAAGCAAAATACTATACATGCTCTCTATTGGAAAATTTGAGAATTTGTTGTTGCATTGTTGGTGATTACGTGTAAAAGGGCTCCCCCACACAGTTGTTTATGAATCATACAAATTATCTTAATTTTGACCTGGAATTCTGACTTGCTGCAATCCTTGTTCTTTTACCAAGAAAATCTCTAGGGGAAAAGAAAGTTATTTTTTCCTTATTCTTCTGTTCAAAATTATTTGCTGCTTTGAGTAATTATTGTTGAACGTATACATAGAGAGAGAGAGAGAGGGAGATAATTAACATTGGTGTAATCTGTCAAAATAGAAATTATGGCTTATTTTCTACGATAAAAATTGCCATGAATAAAATGCTTTATGAAGAATGGCTTCTCTGCCAGAAATATAACACAAACGATGACCAAGTTTTGGTGGGGTAATGAATTGGTTGTTTGTTTGAAAATAATTAAGAAATTAAAGGTGCTTGAGGGTAGAATTAATATGCGACATATTTCCTCATAAATGTGAGCCCTTAATAAACGCTTTGATGCAATGTTCTTTTTGTTCACAGTAAAGTTCTGTAGTGCTAGCCAGATATTTCAAGATGCTCTAAGGAAAGCTTGTTGGGGGGAGGGGAAATGTTTTTTCTTGTGATAAATGAACTTTGGTAACCAAGGGTATTTTGCATGATGCTGCTATTTTAACTTTCGGTTTGTTTTTCTCTTACTGTAGAGTGTAGTCCGTTGAAAAGTTAACTGAGTGACATTATTGTTATGTAAGAATCTGAACCTTGCAATTTAATGCACTTAAGTCATCTTTTAAAATGTCGTTAAACTACTCTGAATATACTGTACAGTGTAAATGCTGAATGATTGGATTAGGTAAATGGTGAAATGGGAATTAATGGATTTTATACAGATTCGTGCTCTTGCCTGAAAACCTATGTACAGATATTTTAAGTACATAAATCAGATTTGACACATTTATTTTTTGAAGAGTACATATATGTTCTCAATGAAGATTCACCCTAGGTTTCCTCTTTATTCGCTGGAAGAGCAGCACGTCCAATCAATCCCCAATTTGCTGCTGCTGCTGCTTTTGTTCCCTCTGTTTTAAATGGTATGATCACTTGACCAAAATTTCCATGCAGTTTGATGAGGGTTTTACAATAATCTGAACAAAAAGGAAACCTTGAATCTATATGTATGCACACGAATACTTGATTGTGAATAATCAAAATTGTTTTTATACAGCCTCATTAGTGAAAATGGTTAGTGTAGTAAATTAGATATTTCATTATAGAGTAATATGGTAGAATTTATTTATGCTTTTAAAGATTATTTTCAGGGGTAAACAGTATTTGAAGAAAGGGTAAAAACAATGAATGTGTAACTCTAACTATAGGGAATAATTCTGCTGGAAGTATGCAGATATTTTTAATGGTAAAATGCATTTGTTCTTTTTTCAAACATGCCATATATTGGTGTGTGTCTATGCTGGAAATTTTCTTATATACCATTTTTAAGTAAAAATCTTATTAACATTATCCAGCATGCTTTAATATGCTTCATATATCAAAGATATAACCAATTCTTTAGCGTACTTTAAAAGGTCTATTTGTTTTGTTTTTAGCTTTGCATACATTTGTAATTTCCTCCACCACCAATATACCCTAGGTACCATTTGTGTACATTTCCTTATTTAAAATATTTTTTTATTTAAAAATGGGGGGAAGGGAAAATGGAATCACTTTGCCAACTATTGTTCTAAGAGTTGACATCAGTTACCATTTCTAATGCATTGTTGTGATTTTGTAGTCTCATTTGTAACTGGTACTGACATTTTAGAAAACACCAAAGTGATTTAAAAAAATATGGAACTTCTCACTCTAGTAACAATACGTTTAAATCATGTTGTTTGTTAATTAAATATTTAAAACTTATTGTTAACTTTTGCTAGACTATTTTAAATCATGAAAGTGTTGGGAAGGGGATATCGAAATATACAGTTATGTTAGTTTGTGTATATAAACGACGCACATTTAAACAACTGAATTGCTTCCAGCATACAACAAACTACCTTAAAATTATCTTTAAAATCTATTAAATATATTTTCATGGCTAATGTCACTGAAATAATGTTTTCATCAACTACATTGTTGTTGTGTTAATGACAGTTAAACTTGGCATCTCTTGGCAGGGTCCTATTTGATTTCACTTGCCATCAAAATATATTTACATGCACGAGTCTTGCCGTGATCCTTTGTTTTCTGTTATAAGATAAACATATAACAACCACACATACGTTAATAAATTGGGTTAGAACGTTATTCTCGTGCCTAATACTAGTCTTCACGCATTTGGCGTAATTTTTTGAAAGACAGTAACACTCGTCCCATCCAATTGTTGTCTTTAATTTAGGATTTTTCTGTGAGTTCTATTGTTGACAAGAACTTAAATTTCAGCCTGTTATAAATACTGATTTTCAAAGACTAAACAGTACAAGAGATCAAGAAAAAAGCTTTTAAACCCCTTTTGCTTACTTAATTTTTGCTATGCTCATGCAGCTTAAAGTATTTTGTCACTAACAGAATCAAAAGTCTTGCATTGCTGTTGAACAACAGGAATGAACTTTGCATTAATGGTTTGTTTATATTTTTTCATTTGAACAACCAGCATTACTGCCAAACACCAGTCGTGGTCCATATTTGTAACAGGTTTTTAACATGACATAGTTAGCAAGTTTGATTGAAGAGACTTTTAGGTCCTGGGCCTATAAGATTTTAGTATGATCTTTTTCATGTTTCTAATGCTTGAGGCGTCATTGCTTAACTTGGAAAAAACAAGACAGTGTTGCCGCCATTTGTAAGTTTTCCTATAATATTCCTTTTATTAACTTTAAAACTGGCCTTACAGGGTTCAAATAGGCAGTATCCCTTTTAAGTGACCTTTGCAACCCAAGTGTTACTTGCTTATTTGATGCTCTCTTGTATTTTACATCTCATTTAAATCTTTCTCTCCACCAAAGCTTAAATTCTATGTCTTATTAAAACTCTGAACTATTCCATTAATCATGTTAGTTGACATTAAAGTGTCTAGAGGTACAGAGTCTGACCTAGTGTAACAAAATGGAGGTTGTGACTTTTTTTTTAAGCATAGCATAGAATGATGGTTTCACTTGCCCGCAGTTTCAAATATTTTACCATTATCTGGAATGTGTGTTGCTTTCCGATAGCAGAATGTTAACATTGCTATTATCCCATGTACATTTCTGTAAAGAGCAAATCAGTAGAGCAAAAGTGTGAAGTTTCTTGATTTCTTGAAAAAATTCCAGAATTTCAAAGTCTTAGACAACCCTTACCAAGTTTCATCTACTTTATTTCTAGTTCACAAGGTTAACTCAAAGAAATTCCACTGAGACTAATGGGATACTGTCTTGAATAGATGCCAGTTGGGTTTACAGTGTGACCTGACAAAGCTGTCTTTTTTGTTGTGCTGTATGTTGTTGGATCGTACTATTAGGGGTACTTTTATTGAAGTGCTGAGTGTGCATCCATGCAAAAGGCCAAGTGGCTTTGTGAACAAAAGATCTTTTCTCCCCTTATGTTCTCTTGACACTTTTGTGGAAATTAGCCCGATAAAAACGTTTTGTAAAAATTTGTATATTACTGTTATAAAAATATTTATAATCCCAGAAAATGTTGTGTTAAATCCTGTGCAAAAACAGTATATTCAGAATAAAAGTTTATCATTTAAAGTCACCAGTTTTGATTATTTATTTAAAATCTAATTGAAAGAAACAGAGGTCTCTGTCATACATACAGTTTAAGAAAGCAAGCTTTCCAGTGCAGAGAATTCTAGATTGTGGAAGTAAAATTTGGGATTATGAAAGTTGCCTTTACAATTACAAACCTCAACTCACAAACAAATGAAATTGCAACTCCTTGAGACTCTGACACTTCTCACACGTGCTTTTGCCATCAGAGCGTTTAGAAACTTATTAAAACAGACTTTTGACTTACGTAAGAAAAAACTTTTTTCTAGGCAAAAATAATGTTTCCATGTTTCTCTAAGGACCTTGGGGAAATAGTTTGAAAGAAACAAGTTAGAATGTCTGAAACATGCATATCTTTTATACATCTGACTAACAGTTAAATGTCTCTCCTAGCTAGTTTATAGCAAACAGAAGCTAGGGCAGTGAAGTACAGTATAAAGAGGTTTTTTTTGTTTTTGTTTTTTTAAACTGTTGTATGCCTTTTACCTTTAGACCAGCTTACCACCTGCCCCGCTATGTTCACCTAATAAGTAATGCGCCTGATGTTATGTGGAATCTAATATAATGTAAGCCTACTTCTCATTCTGGGGACTCCTATAAGAGTGAAAATACCTACACAGGGGAGGAATGTAGTATGTGGATACCAATGATGGTGATTACTGGAAAATCTGACCCTTAGTCTCTGATCAAGGCATTTTAACAGGAAACCCTACTTAAAAGGGTGAGGTGGATAACATTTGCTTTTTGAACATCTGGCTTCATTCTGTACCAATTTATCTCCTCAATCAATCCTCTTACTCCCCAGCTACCCTCATTTCCTCTATCAATCATCTTAATCCCATCCCTACCTCTTCCCTTGGGACCTTGCCTCATCAATTCTCCTTTCTCAAGCATTTTCAGTCTCCCCTTTGTACAGGCTTTCTTCCCTCTGCCTGCAAACACATTCAGAACACCTCTACTTAAAACAGACAGGAAAATCAAACATCCAGTGCAGCACATTCGCCCCATTACTTCCTAGAGTAATAAACCTAGAATTAAAGAAAAATTTTGAACATTCACAGACACATATTGACAGTCTCTTCTCTTTGCAGTATACTCAACTAGGCCTTAGAATGTTAGATCTGAAAGGCATATTATCTCTGACCTTTAGTTTTGGGTGACCACTGAAAATTTTTAGTTACTGGTATGACGTTCTAATAAGTTTAAGGTCTTGGGCGCTTCTTGATTCTCAAATTCATTATATCTTTAAGTTGGGTTATTATTCACAAAGCACCAACACAATTTTCTATAAATTGGTATATAATCGACAATGCTGCTTAATAGAATTTTTATTTAAATGGACTCTTTTTTTATAAATGTATTTAAGAAATAAATTTGACATTACTGCATAATTGGAAAGCCAATATAATTTGCCATAATTAGTAATCATGTCACAGGTTCATATCTATTATAATGAACTTTTTAAAAATCAGCATATACCAGGGTCACTTGTGCTAGATTTAACCTAACACTTCTTCAACACATTTATTGTAATGATAAATTAGGCAGTTTTTCTGTTTCTGCCACAAATGTCTTAAAGTTTAAATCTGGACTCAGCCATCTGACTATACAGTGTAATTATTAGTACATTAAAATATATTTATCAAAATGCATACTCATGAAATTTTTTTCAAATTTTGAGTTTCTTAGGTGCATGGATTTATTTTTTCAAAATGCTTTATCATAATAACAATAGTTCTTGAGTATCTCAGGACCCTAACATGTCTTTAAAGGTTACTTGTGGGCTTCCCTGGTGGCGCAGTGGTTGAGAGTCCGCCTGCCGATGCAGGGGACACGGGTTCATGCCCCGGTCTGGGAAGAACCCACATGCCGCGGAGCGGCTGGGCCCGTGAGCCATGGCTGCTGAGCCTGCGCGTTCGGAGCCTGTGCTCCGCAACGGGAGAGGCTACAACAGTGAGAGGCCCGCGTACCACAAAAACAAAAACAAAAACAAAACAAAAAAAAAGGTTACTTGTAACATTTTCATTGATATAAGGACAGTGCATAACGGACCAAGATTGGAGTAACATTGGCAATTTCCTATATTGAGAACAACTGCTCTTTTCCAGATAGTTTCTTTTCTTGTTTAGAATTGTTTAAGAAACAATGATCTTTCTTTTGTGAAATTATGGGAAAGTTGATGATAACTATTATAAATAGCGAAATTGTTAATAAACAGGTTATATGTCATATATGCATTCTAATCCCTCCTTTTTTAATTTCAAAATTATACTAAGCTGTAAAATTCCTACATCTGATAACTACTGACTTAGTCCTTATCATGAAGGCAGTGTAGCCAAGTAGTAACTGCAATCTGCTGTTTAGATTTCGATTCTGACTTTACCACTTACTAGCTTTGTAACCCTGTGCAAATTACATAATGTTTCCAAGCTTCAGTCTCCTCATCCATAAAAGAGTAACTGCACAGCAGGGTTGTAATGATGACTCAGTGATATAATTAATGTATAGGGCGCAGTACTGTGTACGTTCTCAACAATGCTCTCCATTAGTGTTATGAATTACTATCACAATCATCTTCCCAGTCATCATAATCCTCATTTTGGCCTAGAGCTTTTAAGATCCTAATTATCTGCATCATTTGTCATTTAAGACATTTACTAATTCTTTATACAAGTAAAGTGTTAGACGTAGAGCCTTATACAAGATAAAAAGCAATTCCTTCCTTGATGGAACTACTGGCTAGGAATAACCTAGACTGAGTGGCCAGAGAAGGCTGCCATGATTTTGAGTTGAGGGAAAGGGGTAGCAGTACTGTTTCAAATAGAGGAGGGTGTGTGAAAGCTGAGAGGTGCGTGCAAGAAACGAGGGAGCTGAATATGAGTTCAGCATGGCTTGAGGGGTGGGTGATAAGTAGGTAGAGATGAAGTGGAAGATGAGGCTGAAGAGAAAACGCTCCAGAGCCTGGAGTCCTCTCTGGATGACGTGGGGTGTTTAGGCAACTGGAAGCTGCTGAAGATTTTTAAGCAGAGAACAGTTTGATCGGATTCGCATTTCAGGAAAAACACTCTGGATGAAATGTGGGTTACTGGTAGAACACCTACAGGGAAGAAGACCAATTAAGAGGCTATTGTCAAGGTGAGAACTTTTTGTTGACTGGCATAGGAAGCTAGATAAAGAAGAGCGGACTGATTTTAGAAACACTTAGAAGGGAAAAAGGAGAGAACGTCATGATTTCCTTGTGTACTAAAAAAGAGAGGACAAAATTTACAATTACTCCCAGGTTTTTGAAGTTTAATATCGTGCAGAGGGATGCAGTCCCCCAAGTTAGGCAACAATGGAGGGTACTAGAAGCAGGGATTGGCGGGACAAGTCTGGAGGAGAACATGAGGGCTTACTCTTCAGAAATATTGTGAATGAGATTTTTGTAAGGTGCTGAGGATACAAAGATGATATGCTCTCTCGTGCTCTGGAATATATACTCCAGAATAATGATTCTCAACACTGACTCATTTAGAAACCCTTATTGGAGGTTTCATTAGTTTTGTTTAAAATACTGACACTCAGGACCCACTCTAATTCAGAATCTCACCTGTTTCTAGCATACAGCAAGCATTACACTACCTGGGGGCATCTTAGATGACAGGTGTGACAGTTCTGGTATAGGTTATTTCTGAATTAGACTTCTCAAAACCCAATTTAGATGTATGTTACTGGTTCAATTTTTTTTAATTAACCCCTTTTTTGAACATGTTTTATTGTAACATACAATATGATTCCAACTCAACTGCAATTTTTCTGAAGGCTATACTTTTTAATGTTTTATTTTCTCTTCAAATCCAGATTCTATAGTTGTACACAGCTGATAACCAATAGTTTTCATTGATTGTGGTTGATAATCACAACCACTATTAGGACAATTTCTACTACAGGAAATTCTATTCCTATTATATCGATATCAAATGTCTTATAGGGTTGAACCACAGATTTCTATAAATACTATCAGAGAACTTTGTCAATAGGTTCATTCTTATGGCAAATGATATGGCAAGTCAGAATTACATTAGGAAATATTATTACTTGACAATCTGGTTTCTATAGATATTGTATTTAATTAAGTAATGTTTTCCTTAATAAAATAAAAGGCTAACCAAAACTTTTTAAAACCCACTAAAAAGATTAGTGTTCAGATTGATTTCAGACTTCCCTGTCCATCTAATCCATAGAACCTCAAATATCTGACTGAGGTAAGACAATTGAGTACATAATACAGATGCCAGGCTCTCCAGTCAGACCACCTGGGTCCACATCACAGCTCCCCAACTTGGGCACGTTATGTAACATCTCTAACCTTCTGTTCCTTGTCAGTCTTATTTATACTATTGACTCCACCAATATTTGGATATAAAAATGATAATAGTCACAATCTAAGAGTTATTCAGCCTCTGCTTCTTATCTCGGAAGTTCAATCATTCTGATGCTGATGATTTCAAGAGTGCCTAGAGAAACTTGGCATCAAGAGGATTTCTAACGTGTGAGGAATATTGCCAGAACTTCAAAGTTTTTACACTGTGGGACGCTATGGATTCAATGATGAGAAATACAAGCAGCAAAACTGTAGAAGAACATGGGGAGAAAATTCATCCAAAAATTCACGTAAATAAACATTATTACTAACTGTAAAAAGTCACATTGTAATAAAAGATCTTGGTAATAAGAAACTGATGGTAAGCTGGAGAACAGGGCCAGGTGGAAACTGAGCTGGGTTTAGCGACAGGGCTGGGAAGAAGGGAGGTGGAAGAGCCAAACTGTCCTGGGTGTCTTCATCCAAATATCAAAACCAACTAGACCAATATCCCAGATGGCTATACATGCAAAAATTCCAACAAAATATTAGCAAACCAAATTTAAGAACACATTAAAATATTATACGCCATGACCAAGAGGGATGTTCTCTGGTATACAAGGATACTTCAACATACGTTAATCAATGAATGTAATACATCACATTTACAGAATGAAATTTAAAAATCGCATTATCATCCCAATAGATGTAGAAAGAAGTCATTTGACAGAAATACAACACCCTTTAATGGTACAAACACTTGACATATTGGTTGTAGAAGGAACACATACCTCAACATACTAAAGGCCATATGTGACAAATCCACAGCTAACATTATAGTTAAGGGACAAAATTTGAAAGATTTTTCTCTAAGATCAGGAACAAGACAAGGATGCCCACTCTCACACTCCTATTCAACATAGTGCTGAAAGTCCTAGCTAGAGCAATTAGGCTAGACAAAGAAATAAAAGGGATCCAAATTGAAAAGGAAGAAGTAAAACTGTTACTATTTTCAGATGATATGATTTAGTACATAGAAAATCACAAAAATGGTATAGATTAACTTATTTGCAAAGCAGAAATAGAGACACAGATGTAGAGAACAAACGTATGGATACCACGGGTGGAGGACGAGTGGGATGGATTGGGAGATTGGGACTGACGTATATACACTACTATGTATAAAAGAGATAACTAATGAGAACAGACTGTATAGCACAGGGAACTCTACTCAATACTCTGTGCTGACCTAAATGGTAAGGAAATCCAAGGAAGAGTGGATCTATGTATACGTGTGGCTGATTCACTTTGCTGTACAACAGAAACTAACACAACATTGTAAAGCAACTATACTCCAATAAAAAATAAATAAAAAGACTCCACCAAAAAACTGTTGGAACTAATCCATGATTCCAGTAAACTTGCAGGATATAAAATCAACATACAAAAATCATTTGCATTTCTATCCATTAAAGATGAAACATAAGAAAAAGGAATAAAGACTAACTAGCCCATTCCCAATAACATCAAAAAAACAATGAAATAGCATCTATTAATCAAGGAAGTGAAAGATATGAACAATCAAAATGATGAGACTTTACTGAAAGAAATCAAAAAAGACACACAAATGGAATGACACCCCTTCTTCATGGATAGGAAGAATTAATACATTAAAATATCTATACTACCCGAAGTCTTCTATAGATTCAATGCAATCCCCATCAAAATACCAATAGCATTCTTCACAGAAATAGAAAACCCAATCCTAAAATTTGTATGGAATTACAAAAGACTCTGAATATCCAGTACAACTGTGGGGAAAAAGAACAAAGCCTGAAGTGTCACACTTCCTGGTTTCAGACTATACTACAAAGCTACAGTAATAAAAACAGTATGGTACTGGCATTAAAAATAGACACAAAAACCAACAGAACAGAATACAAAGCCCAGAATTAAAAACCCTACTTATATATGAAAGACAACATACTGAATGGGAGAAACATTTTGCAAATCGTATATAAGAGGTTTATATCCAAAATATATAAAGAACTCATACAACAGAACAGAAAAAAAAAAAAAGACAACAAACAAACAAAAACAAAAAACCTCCAAATAATCTGATTTTAAAATGGGCAGAGGAGCTAAGACATTTTTCCAAAGATATCCGAATGGCCAACAGGTACATGAAAGGATGCTCAACATTACAACTTATCATGAAAATGCACATCAAAATCACAAATAGATATCACCTCACACCTGATAGAATGGCTATTATCAATAAGCAGGAAATCACAAGTGTTGGCAAGGATGTAGAGAAAAGGGAACACTTTTGTACTACTGGTGGGAATGTAAACAGTGCAACCACTATAGAAACAATATGGAGGTTCCTCAAAATATTAAAAGTAGATCTACCATATGATCTAGCAATTCCACTTCTAGATATATACTCAAAGGATATGAAAACAGGATATCGAAGTGATATATGCACTCTCATGTTTATTGTAGCATTATTCATAATAGCCAGGATATGGAAACAACCTAAGTGCTCACCAGTGGGTGAATGAATAAACAAGAAGTGGGGTATATTTATACAGTGGTTAAGAATCCACCTGCCAATGCAGGGGACACAGGTTCGAACCCTGGTCCAGGAGTATCCCACATGTCACAGAGCAACTAAGCCCGTGCACTACTACGTCTGAACCTGTGCTCTAGAGCCCGCAAGCCACAACTACTGAGCCCGTGTGCCACAACTACTGAAGCCCGCGAGCCTAGAGCCCGTGCTCTGCAAGAGGAGAAGCCATTGCAATGAGAAGTCCATGCACGGAAACGAAGAGTAGCCCCCGCTCCCGGCAACTGGAGAGGGCCCGCGCATGGCAATGAAGACCCAACACAGCCCAAAATAAATAAATTAAATAAATTTTTTTTAAAAAGACCCTATTTCCAAATGGAGTCACATTAAAAAACAAAGTATCTACCTCAGTATACAAGTTTGTTACCTTTAAAAAAATACAATGTACATACATACATATATAAATTATTATTATTAATAATTACAGAATATTATTCAGCCATGAGAAAGAAGGACATCCTGCCATTTTTGACAACATGGATGAACACTGAATGCATTACACTAAGTGAGATAAGTCAGGCAGAGGAAGACAAGTACTCCATGATATCACTTTCATGTGGAATCTAAAAATCCAAACTCCTAAAAAGAGTAAAATTATGGTTACCATGGGATGGAGGTGGGGAGATAGAACAGATATTTTTTAAGGGTACAAACTTGCAACAAGTGGTAAATAAGTCGTAGCAATCTAATGCACAGAACAGTGATTACAGGCAACAATACTGTATTGTTACCATTAAACTTGCTGAGAGACTAGAATTATTCCAACGACTAAAAAGAAAGGATAATTATGTAACAGGATAGAAATTATAATTATCACTACAATGGCAGTCATATTGCAATATATAAAATGTATCAAATTAACATGTCTTGAACCTTAAATTTATACAATATTATATGTCAAATACATTTCAATTAAAAAAAACAATTAGACACCTGGAGCACGGTAAATATAGACATAACAGTGTAGCAGATGGTGATGTTAGCCCTGAGGAGAACCTTTGACTTCAGATAACAGCTTTGGCTGTGCAAGAAGGAACTCGTTCTCACTGACGGGCCTATACTTAAATTTCCCTGAACTAAAATATAGCCCCTTATCCATTTTCTCTGCTCCTTTTATTGCAAACCTTCTTGAAATTTTTCTGTGCTCAATTACCACGTGCTTTCCTACTATTACTTCTAACCTCTTGAAATTTCATCTCCACCTCTCTCCAAAAACTGCTTTTGATGACATTCCAATCTCAATGTGTTCTACCTGTCAAATTCTGTCTCCTTAAAACTCAAGATTTCTCTGGGTTTCAATGCTCCACTGACTTCCTGCTCACTCTCTTTCTACTCCTTCTCAAGATTTTCCAACTCACCTGACTCATAAATATGTTTGTAGAATTTCATCCTTACTTCTCTACTTATCACACTCTAAATTAGTCACTTCTCTGATTTTACTAAATTCATGCCTTTTCATGGACATATATACACTACCAAATGTAAAGTAGATAGCTAGTGAGAAGCAGCCACGTAGCACAGGGAGATCAGCTCGGTGCTTTGTGTCCACCTAGAGGGCTGGGATAGGGAAGGGGGGAGGGAGACGCAAGAGGGAGGAGATGTGGGGATGTATGTATACGTATAGCTGATTCACTTCGTTATAAAGCAGAAACTAACACACCATTGTAAAACAATTATACTCCAATAAAGATGTCCAAAAAAATGGTAAAGCAAAAAAATAAAAATAATTATATTTATTAAAAATAACTATATTTTCCAAAATAAAATAAATTAGTGAGAAGAGTAAAAAAAAAATTCATGCCTTTTTATATCCTGTGAGGTCCAAATTTCCACGTGCCATTTGATACCCATTCCTAGATATCTTAAACACATGCCAAGAAAATAATTATTATCTATATTTCAATATATTCTTCTCCTTTTTGATTCTGCATGTCAAGTACAGGTTTCTGGTAACTGTACTGCTGAACTGAATGAATAAGCATTTTCATAACTCTAACGGAAAACTGATGAACTCATAAAAGTGCTAACAAAAGATCAAGATGAAAAAAGTTAATTACATGGGACTGAGTGAACTGAAGAGGATGATTATAATTTTTGTGACTTTCTGTTTGAATAAAAAAAATCCCACAAGGACTCAGAGGCAAAAAATATACAAATCAATTTTCACTGCAAAGTAAAGGAGCTGTTACAGTGGAGGATTCCTGGACTGAATGTCAATATTATGACATAGTGTGAGTGTGTTTCGTGTTTGGTAATTGCAATCATTGTTGTTTTGTTGTGGTCATCCATTTACAATGCTTGGTGTCAGTCTATTTATCTCTTGTAAAAATAAAATACAGTATGTGTGTGTGTGTGTGTGTGTGTGTGTGTGTGTGTGTGTGTGTGTAAAAAAAAAAAAAGACCTATTTAGAGAGGCCTAGCCACCTAAACTAGAGTCTTTTGTGCCATTAAGTTACCAAATTCTGACAAGCCTACTTAGCTCTTAAATACGTTTTAATTATCCACTTATCATGTCCAGTGCTACTTTCTTGCTTCAGAATTTCAAATGCCCCAGACTATTTAAATGGTTCCCAACTGGATTCCCTACTTTGAGTTTCCTTCCACTTCAATCCATCCTGCATGCTATTTTATTTTTCTAAAATTTATCCCTAACCACATCATTTTCTGGTTTAAAAACATTCCATGACTCCTCATTGCCTATTAAATAAAATACAAATTCCTTTGGAAGACATATGACATCAATTAGCAGTTGACCTCTACCTAAATCCAACTTAATATTCCCTCCCATTCCCATCCCAACACCAAAAAATGCAATTTTTACCTCAGGTCTTACCAAACTACCTACAGTTATCCAAATACAACACATTTCAGTGCCTGAACACACGATTCTCACTTCTAACTTCCCCTATTAACTTCCACTTCCACTTGAAAACCCAGTTCAAATGCTGCCATCTCTCTGGAGCCTTCTCTGGTGTGATTATACCTCCTTCCACAGACTGCAATAATATTTGGAACATATCTCTGTTACAATCTATGAAAATGTGGTGTATTAAAAAAGAAAATGTGCTTCTTGGGTATTTAAGAAGAGAGTAGGTGGGAGGTGGCCATGATGACAGAGTAGGAAGACCCTGAGCTCCCATGTTCACCTGAGCACACCAAACTTACAACTATTTATCGAGCAACTGTTGATGAGAAAACCTGGAATCTAATAGGAAAGATTATCTACAACTAAAGATATAAAGAAGGAACCACAACAAGGCTGATAAGAAATGACAGACACCCAATATAGTCAAGACCCATACCCTCAGGGTGGGCAACCCACAAATAGGAGGATAATGAAAAGTTAAAAGAGGTCTCCCCAAGGAGCAACAGTTCTGAGACCCACGTCACGCTACCCAGCCTGGGTCAGACACACCTGCTGATATTACGGAGCCTACTAGAGGCAGGAGGCATCTGAAGCTCACTCTGGGGACAGAGACACTGGCATCAGCCATATTTGGGAGCTTCTTCTACCTTTTAGACACTGGTGCTAGTAAGCACCATTTTGGAATCCTCCCTCTAGCTTAAAAGTGTAGGGACACAGCCTCACCCACCAGCAGACAGTTTTCCTTAAGACCCCCTGAGCCCATAGCTGCCCCAGGACATGGTCTTGCCCATCAGAGGACCCAGGCCATGGTCCCACACCAGTGCTTCAGGACTAGCTCAGGAACAACCCCCAGGGTCTGCAGCCAGAGACCCCAGGACCTGGCTCTGCCTACCAGTGGGCAGGCACCAGATTCAGGAGTTCCTGGGCCAGGGGCCCACCCACCAGTAAGCAGGCACCAGCCCCAGGACCCTGTGGGGCCCTAGCCCCACCCACCAGCAGGTCAACACAAGCTCCAGGACCACCAGGGTCCTACAGCCAGAAACCCTGGAACCTGGTTCTGCTCATCAGCGTGCCACTGCTAACCCTACAACCCACATCACACACCAGTGGGCAGGCATCAGCCCCAGGACAACCTGGGCCCTAGACTCACCCAACAACGTGAGGATACAAGCCCCGAGACCCCTGCAGCCTCACAGCCTGCCATGGCAAAACAGAGACCACCCACTAGCAGGCTGGCACCAGCCCGGGGACCTCCTGAGCTCTGGCCCCACCCATCAGCAGGCCATCACTAGCTCTGAGACACCTCAGGACCCCTCGGCCAACCTCCTTGGGACTTAGGCTCACTCACCAGCAGGACAACACCAGCTCCAGGACCCCTAGGACCCTTCTTCCAGACATCACAGGACCTGGCTCCACCTGGCACCCATGATCCCCTGGGCCTTGACCACACCCACCTACAGGCAGACACAAGCTGCAGGATCACTGCAGCCCCACAGCCCGGCTTGTCAGGACCCAGCCAATCAACCAGCAGGCCTGCATGAGCCTCGAGTTCACCTTGTCTTGGCCCTGCCTACTAGCAAGCCAACACCAGCTCTGGGACATCTTGGGACCACAAGCCTGCCACCCCAGGATCCAGCCCCACTCACTAATGCGTCAGCACTAGCCTTGAGATACCCCAAAACCCACAGTAGCCATGTCAGGAAGGAACCCCACCCACCAGCAGGCTGACACAAGATCTGGGAACGCCAGCTTAGCAACAATTACCCCAAATCCACCCACCAGTGTGCCACAGCTCTCATTCCATCCATCACAGGCCAGCAACACTGAGATGCTGGCTGCTTTATCAGCCTACACCCAGAGTGAAGAGCTGTGGAACAAAGATCATGGTCTCTACTGTTGTTAAAGTCACTAAATTTTTTGGTTGGTTTGTTTTTTATCTTAGCAAAATCGAATCTATTCTTAATTTGCCTATTGTCTTATCCAAAAGTTGGGGGAGTGGGGAGGGGCAATCCAAGGCTTTTAGGGTGGACATTGGTACCCCAGCATTTAGCCCTTATCATTCCAGTATTTGGAGTTTCACACAAATAAAGGAAAGGACAAAAACAGATTTGCCATGAGATACAATTTTTAGAATGAAAGAGTTCATCGACTGCCCATTGCTTCACATTTTAAAAGTCTCACACATACATATTTTCATTAAACTTCAGAAAAATGAAGATATTAAAAGCTTTGAAAGACATTTTCTTAAAAAGCCCCTCAAAATCAATGAGAGACAGCTAGATGGCCAAGAAGCACATGAAAAGATGTTTGTGCTCTAATCTGAACAAACGTTATCCTATGCTAATTTATAGTCCCCAAATTAGCATTTTTGGATTTACATATTAAATTACTGTTCTACATTATGTCCCATATATGAAACAAATAAAATTCTGAAGTTTAGTGAATGACACATACAGCCAGAACTGATTTCTAACACATTACAGCAAAATGTGGATTGTAAATTAAAAATAAATAAAAGGAAAGAAAAATTAAGAAAACAAGCCCACCTATCATTACATCAAAAAGAACAAAATACCTAGGAATAAATCTAAATAAGGAGGTAAAAGACTTGTACTCCAAAAATTCTAAGACACAAATGAAAGAAATTTCGTATGACACAAACATGGAAAAATATACTGTGTTTATGGATTGGAAGAATATTCTTAAAATGACCATACTACCCAAGGCAATCTGCAGAATCAAAGCCATTCCTATCAAAATATCAATACAAATGACATTTTTCACAGAGCTAAGACAAATAATTCCAAGATGTGTATGGAAACACAAAAGACCCCAAATAGCCAAAACAATCTTGAGAAAGAAAAACAGAGCTGGAAATAGCACACTCCCTGATTTCAAAATATACTACAAAGCTACAGTAATTCAAAGAGTACTGGCACAAAAAATAGACACATATATTGGTGGAACAAAACAGACCTCCCAGAATGAACTCACACTTATATGGAAAATTAATCTATGGCAAAGAAGGAAATACGTACATTGGGAAAAGACAGACTTTTCAACAAATGGCACTGAGAAAACTGGACAGCTACATGCAAAATAGTCAAACTGGACTGCTCTATCACACCATGAACAAAAATAAATTCAAAATGAAGCCATTAAACTTCTAGAAGAAAACTAGCAATATGCTTTTTCACACTGGTCTTCACAGTATTTATTTTGTAATATGTCTCCTCACACAGGTGAAACAAAAGCAAAAACAAACAAATAGGATTACATCAAATGAAAAGCTTTTGCACAGGGAAGTAAACTGTCAATGACCAAAAGAACCAACTACTGAATGAGAGAAGAAATTTGTAAATGATGTGACTTATGAGGGGTTAATATCCAAAATATACAAAGAACTCATACAACTCAACATCAACAGAACAAACAGCCCAATTAAAAAATAGCAGAGGATCTGAATAGACATTTTTTCTACAAAGACATACACATGGTCAACAGGCAAATGCAAAGATTTTCAACATCACTGACCATCAGGGAAATGCAAATCAAAACTACAATGAGGTATCACCTCACACCTGTCAGAACATCTATTATCAAAAAGACAACAAATAACAAGCACTGGTAAGGATATGGAGAATATGAACCTTCATGCTGGAGGACTGGAGTGTATGTAAATTGGTGCAGCCAATATGGAAAATAGTAGGAGCTTCCTCAAACAACTGAAAGGTAATTACCATATAACTCAGCAATTCTATTCCTCGGTATACATCAGAAAAAAACCCAAAACCCCTATTAGAAATCATATATGCACCCCTATGTTCACTGTAGTATTATTTACAATTGCCAAGATATGGAAGCAACCTAAGTGCCCATCAATAAATGAATGGGTAGGGCTTCCTTGGTGGCACAGTGGTTGAGAGTCCGCCTGCCAGTGCGGGGGACACGGGTTCATGCCCCGGTCCGGGAAGATCCCACATGCCACGGAGTGGCTGGGCCCGTGAGCCATGGCCGCTGAGCCTGTGCTCCGCAACGGGAGAGGCCGCAACAGTGAGAGGCCCGCGTACCGCAAAAAAATAAACAAATAAAATAAAATAAAATAAAAATAAATAAATGAATGGGTAAAGAAGATGTGGTTTATATGTACAATGGAATATTACTTAGCCATGAATAAGAATGAAACCGTGCCATTCATGACAACATAGATGGATCTTAAGGGTATTATGCTAAGTGAAATAAACCAAAGTAAGACAAATAGTGCATGATTTCAGTTATATGTAGAATCTAAATAAAACAAATGAGTGGGGAGGTCAAGATGGCAGAGAAGTAGGAGGACATGAAGTTCATCTCTCCCCACAAATACATCAAAACTACCTCTACAAATGGAACAATTCTCACAGAGCACTGGCTGAACACTAGCAGAGGACCTCGGACACCTAAAAGGACAAGAAAGATCCCCATGAAACTGGGTAGGATGAAAGAAAGAAGAAGGGAAAATGAAGAGAAGAGGAAGCGGGCGGTAACAACACCCCTGGGTGGGATGTTGAAGGTGAGGAGAGGTTCCCGCTTCCAAGGAAGCCCCCTCATCGGTGGAGAGATCAGTTGGGACAGAAGGGGAGCTCGGGGGCTATCAGAAGAGAGTGCAGCAACCTTTCTGTGACAGGCAGGACAGAGTGAGACCTACACAGATGGCCCGTGCCACAGCCCTGCACTCCTCAGCCTGAGTCGCGTGTCCCCAGTGTGCACATGGGCTGTGTGCTGGAACGGGGGGTTGGAGAGCAAACCTGGGAAGAGGACTGCTGTTGGCTGCAAGGAGAGAGCCTGAGAGGACAAGAGTGAGGAAGTCCACGACCGAGAATGCTTGTGAAGGAAATCCAGGCTGCCACAGAAGTAAAGCACCGTTGTTAAGTGACACACAATGGGCGGAGCCGCCATTGCAACCTCCCTCCCCATGTGCCAGGCCCTGCCTCCCAAGCACTAGAAAGGGCCTCCACCAGGGCCTGCTCTCACACAGGCAGCCAGGCACTAGAAACGGCCCTCTCTGGGGCCGGCTCGGTCAAGCCCACGGCTGCTAGCTCCCCAACACGTCTCGTTGCCACTGGGGCTGGGTCTCTCATGCCCATGGCCTTGCACTAGGAAGGGCCCCCACTGGGGCTGGCTCTCTTGGACTGGTGGCCGGGTGTTAGGAAGGCCCCTGGTGGGACCTGTTCTCTCACTCGGGTGGCTGGCGCTAGGAAGGGCCCCTACTGGGGCCAGCTTTCTTGTGCTTGTGACCCTTGGCTCCCTTGTGTGCCTTGTCACTGCTGAGGCCAGCTCTGTTATGCCCATGGCTGCTGGATCCCCCACGCACACCTCGCCACCAGGGCTCCCACGACCCTGGCCGCTGCACTGCCTCCGTGCCGCCTCTTTGCCTGGGCAGAATCATGTGCTCCGGGGCAGCCTGGGGAGCAGTCCCCTGTGGGTGGCCCACATGCAGAGGTGTGGCTGAAACCACAGCTGAGTCCCAGGGGCTGTGCAAGTAAAGAAGAAAAGCTGAAGTCTCTCCTCACAGCTATGCAAACTGCACCCCCGCGACCGGACTTGTAAACTCAGCACATACGGAACATCTGAACACACAGCAAGTGCCTGTCTCCATAGACAAGACAGGCCTAGTTCTAGCAGCTGTAGACTTTGTGAGCATATACACATGGGTGTTGGGCCAGGCTAGAATCAGAGTTGCCCCCACAGCACCCAAAGCAGGTCCGTATCCATGATTACTGCAATCCTAGGACTTGACATCAGTCGATCTACACTGGTGGCCTGGTGAAAATGTCTGAGAGACACCAGGTCCAATTATCGACATACCCACAGTTAAGATGGGGCTGAGAACAGTGCCAACAACAGTGTAATCTAAGGGCTCCCACAACGGGTGAAAGGTGTCACCACAGAGCACACTCACAACTGAACAGCTCCAGAGGAGGAATTCTTAGTGGCTTCCCTCCCAGTGGAAGTGCTCCAACCCCACGTAACTCACACTGCTGACCAGAAACACAGCTAGGAAACAGATGTGGGGGAATCTACTCCAACAACTAGGAAGCAGACCCCACTTCTGACAGGGCAGTGACAACTACAGAGCAAAGGGGAGGCCCTACTCAATATCCAGTGGAGGTTCTTGTCACCACAACATCAGTCACACTGCCTATAAAGAGGTAACAGCCAGCAAACACTGAGGAAAGAGGTGGCAGACATCTATACTAAAAACAACACTCACATCAAAAAATATTAAACCCATTCAGGTGACATAGGGACACTGCCACATAAAATAGTCCTCCAAGACAGTCTGAGGGTCTGACATTGGGTGGAAGGACTGCCACAGCATTTAGCCTTGAAGGCCAGCAGGGATTGAGTGCAGAAGCTCCATGGGGCTGGAGAAAACAGAGACTCCACTCTTGGAGGGCATGCACAAGGTCTCACACGCACTGGGACCCAGCACAAAGAAGTACCTCCATAGGAACCTGGGCTGCACCTACATAGGGGTCTTAGAGGGTCTCCTGAGAGGTGAAGATCGACTGTGGCTCACTGTGCAGGCAAGGACACTGGTAGCGGAAGACACAGGGAATATTGAATGGCGTGAGCTTTCCCAGAGGTCCCTATTTCGGCACCAAGATCCAGCCACACCCAATAGCCTATAGGCTTCAGAGCTGGAATGCCCCAGGCGAAACAACCAGCAAGACAGGAACACAGCCCCACCCAACAGCAGACAGGCTACCTAAAGTCATAGTGTGATCACAGCTACCTCAAAACAGAACACTTGATGCGGCCCTGCCCATCAGAGGAAAAAGACCCAGCTCCACCCACCAGATGGCAGATACCAGTCCCCCCACCAGGAAGCCCGCACAAACCTATGGACCAATCTCACCCACCAGGGGGCAGACACAAGAAGCAAGAGGAACTATTACCCTGCAGGATGTGGAAAGGAGACCACAAACACAGGAAGTTAGACAGAATGAGAAAAGAGAGAACTATGTTGCAAATGAAGGAAAAAGATAAAAACCCACAAGAACAACTAAATGTAGAGGAGATAGGAAATCTACCTGAAAAATAATTCAGAGTAATGATCTCTGAAAAAGAAGAGAGGCACAGATTGAGAAAACACAAGAAATGTTTAAACAGGAGCTGGACGATTTAAAGAACAAACAGAGATGAACAATACAATAACTGAAATGAAAAATACACTAGAAGGAATCAATAGCAAAATAACTGAGGCAGAGAAATGAATAAATAAGCAGGAACACAGAGTGGTGGAAATTACTGCTGTCAAACAGCATATGGAAAAGAATGAAAAAACAAATGAGGACAGTGCCAGAGACCTCTGGGACAATATTAAACTAGAGGTGTAATGTACAACATGATAAAAATAACAGTGCTCTATGTTATATATGTATGTTATTAAGAGAGTAAATCCTAAGTTCTCATCAGACAAAAAAATTTTTTTTCACTTTAATTTTCTATCTCTGTGAGATGATGGGTGTTCACTAAACTTACTGTGATCATCACTTCATGATGTAAGTCAGATCATTAAGCTGTACATCTTAAACTCATACAGTGCTCTATGTCAATTATATCTCAATAAAACTGGAAGAAAAGAAAGAAAACAACTCTTTATTGTTGTGTAAGGCCTAACTAAAAGGAAGTCTGAATATTAAGGGCCAGCTTGACATCTGAAACTGGGATGGCTCAGTGACAAGTTCCCCTCCCCTCTCTATTCCTGTGGATAAGATGTCTATCAAATATACCAGGGACAGTTTCTGTTTATACCACTGTAACAAGTTTCAGTTCACTATAAGCACATAGAATTATTCAAGGAAGCCAATCATATTTTCCCATTGAACCCAGATGGCATTTTATACTATCTTGATACTCCAAAGCTTCCCACCATACCTGGTTGTTCACTCTGTCCTCAACTACAAACCCCATGTGGACTTTTAGTGTGTACTGTGTCATCCTACCCCAGGCTGTGAGTACATGTGACTAATCAACTACTATCAGTCTCATCTGCCCAGAGACTGATGTTGTGTACAGACATCCCTATAACTCTAAGCTGGGGAACTCCTCTCTCGCCAGTGGGGTAAAAAAGCAGCAACTAAACAATAACCAAGTAGATAGGACAATGAATTCTTCAGAGTTTAGTCTGCTGTCATTTCTTGAAGCAAAAGAACCCTAATGGAAACAAATGGAACTAAATTGAACCATGATTTCAGATACAAGATAGAACCATTCACTAAGTAAAAGATTTCAGGAGAGGGACTAGATTGGAAGAGAAAGAAGGAGTTCATTTGGCAAGGTTCAGTTTCATGTACCTATGGGATAACATGGTATAGAGTAGCTGTAGGATATAAGTCCACATTTCAGCAGGAAAATTCATAGGGAAAAAGACAGATTGGGTTCAATCTATAAATACCACTTGAAGTCATCAGTTTAGACATGGAAGGCCAGGGAAATAAAAATAAAAGTTGGCAATGATCATGTATTTAGTCTAATGAATCTTTTGATTCTAAACTTTATTTGTGCCAATCTTATTTAAATTTCTTATAAATGTAGATTTTTAAAGGATATAACAGATGTTTTTAAGAAACATGTTTACTTGCATGAGTATGTCCAAATGATCTCTTGCTTTTTAGGTAAGTTTGATAACAAAACAATGTCTGAGGTCTTAGATAACATATGAAATAAGCCCTAAATATTGAGTAGGTATTTTCTCAAATTCCTGTGAAGGAACTGAACACGTCCCATACTTAGCTGAAACGAACTTATGGCAGAGCAGGAAAAAACTAGAATATGTAAAGAGAAGTAAAGGAGGGGGTGGGTAAAGAAGAGGAGGAATGTTCATTTCAAGTATTACTTCTCCTATGCAGACATTCTTGCATTTGATAGGTAAAAATAATTTATT
This sequence comes from Neophocaena asiaeorientalis asiaeorientalis, assembly GCF_003031525.2. Lineage (NCBI taxonomy): Eukaryota > Metazoa > Chordata > Mammalia > Artiodactyla > Phocoenidae > Neophocaena > Neophocaena asiaeorientalis. Next base: position 223,121 of record NW_020172361.1, read on the forward strand.
CCTTTTCTGTAATTCTGTACTTGTTTTGTAATTAAAAAAATAAAAATAAAAAAACACTGTATATCTGTGTTTATGTATCTTCCCTCACTGGTAAAGCCTGAGTTTTTCAAAACAATAGCCAATTATCTTTGTAATCCCACTGTGACATAGAAGATGAAAAGTCTGATATTTGTCCCATAAATCTAGGAAGAACAGATCTATAGTGTAATTTTGATTTGTAAAAAGATGTGATCTCAAAGCACTCAATGCATTTTTCCTCATATATTTACATGCATCTCAATGAATGAATAAAACATGAAGCTGAACAAGGGAAAAAAAGTGTTCTGATTTCAGATTAAGATGTCAGATAATACGTATAGTTTTCCCCCCTTCTCTGTGAGATTCCTCTGGAACAGGTGGAATGAATTACAAAGAAGAAAACAGTATAACCCTGAGGAGAACAGGAGTTGGGGTGTGAGCATCACTGACCAATGAGAAAGATCAACACTTTTATTGAAGAGGGAGAGAAGCTGCAACTGAGAATAGTCTAGGAGGAGGAAGGAGGGAGCAAGTTCTCACAGAGAAACTCTCAGAAGCTCTTACGTCAGAGTGAGGAGGAGGCTAAAGCACAGAAATGAAAAAAAGGGCTGAAGTTCAGTGAAAGTGTCCCTATGGAATAACTGTCCTTAGACGTGAATGCACCTTTGTCTAATCTAGAACACCCAAATCACAAGCAAACTGGGACTTCCCTGGTGGTCCAGTGGCTAAGACTCCATGCTCCCAATGCAGGGGGCCCAGGTTCGAGTCCTGGTCAGGGAGCTAGATCCCGCATGCAGCAACTAGAGATCCCACATGTCGCAACTAAAAGATCCTGCACGTGGCAACGAAGATCCCGCATGCCACAACTAAGACCTGGCACAGCCAAATAAATAAATAAATATTTACCAAAAAAATAAAATAAAATAAACCAAGCAAACCATATTTGTTCCCAAGCCACTTCTTTTTTGGTCATACAGGACAATGTGACTAGTTATGACAAATGAACAATCAGAAGTGATCTGTGTCATTTTGGGGACAGGATCATTTCATTATTACCCTTCCAGAGCTGTCTTTCCATCAATCACAGGCCAGCAACATTGAGATGTTGTCTGCTTTATCAGCCTACACCCAGAGTGAAGAAATGTGAAATAAACATCCTGTCTCTACTGTTGTTAAAGTCACTAAGTTTTTTGGCTTACTTGTTATCTTAGCAAAATATAATCTATTCTTACTTTCCCTATCGTCTTTTCCAAAAATTGGGGGAAGGGGAATGGGAAATCCAAGACTATTAGTATGGACATTTGTACCCCAGAATTTAGCCCTTATCATTCTAGTATTTGGAGGTGCACACAAAATAAAGGGAAAGGATGGAGAGGGGAAAAACAGATTTGATATGAGATACAACTTTTAGAATGAATGAGTTCATCAAATGTCCCTCACTTTAAATTTTAAAGGCTCGCACTTAGACATATTTTCATTAAACTTCAAAAAAATAAAGGAAGGAGAAGATATTAAAATCACCGAAAGACAGTTTTTAAAAAGGCAATCAAAAAGTAATGAGAGACAGACAGAAGGCCATGAACAGATGCTTGACAGGACTACTTACTAGAGAAATGCAAATCAAAACTACAATGAGATATCACCTCATGCTAGTCAGAATAGCTCTCGTCAGAAAGTCTAAACAATAGGGCTTCCCTGGTGGCGCAATGGTTCAGAGTCTGCCTGCTGATGCAGGGGACATGGGTTCGTGCCCCGGTCCGGGAGGACCCCACATGCCACGGAGAGGCTAGGCCGGTGAGCCATGGCCACTGGGCCTGCGCGTCCAGAGCATGTGCTCTGCAATGGGAGAGGCCACAGCAGTGAGAGGCCCGCGTACCACAGGAAAAAAAAAAAGGCTAAACAATAGATGCTGGAGAGGGTGTGGAGAAAAGGGAACCCTCATACACTGTTGGTTGGAATGTGAATTTGTAGAGCCACATGGAGAACAGGATAGAGGTTCTTTAAAACACTTAAAGTAGAACTACCATATGATCCAGCAATCCCACTCCTGTGCATATAGCTGTAGAAAACCATGATCTGAAAAGATACATGCACCACAACCTTCATTGCAACACTACTGACAATATCCAAGATCTGGAAGCAACCTAAATGTCCACTAACAGAGAAATGGATAAAGAAGGAATGGATAAAGAAGATGTGGTACATATATACAATGGAATATTACTCAGCCATAAAAAAGAATGAAACAATGCCATTTGCAGCTACATGGAGGGACCTAGAGATTATCATACTAAGTGAAGTCAGTCACACAGAGAAAGACAAATATCATATAATAGGACTGACATGTGGAATCTTAAAAAAAAAGATACAAATGAACTTATTTACAAAACAGCAACAGACCCATAGACTTTGAAAACAGTCTTATGGTTACCAAAGGGGAAGCACTGGGGGTGGGCGGGAGAATAAATTAGGAGTTTGGGATTAACATATACACGCTACTATATATGAAATAGATTATCAAAAAGGATCTACTGTACCACACAGGGAACTCTACTAAATATTCTGTAGTAACCTATACAGGAAAAGAATCTGATAAAGAATGGATATACGTGAATCCCTTAGCTGTACAGCTAAAACTAATACCACATTGTAAATGAATTACACTCTAATATAAAATAAAAATTAAATTTAAAAAATTTGCCAATTATACCCTATCATTGCTAGGATGTAAAATTCATACACGTAAATGCAAACATTAAGAGAGGATGTGGAAAACTGAAAGCTAGAATGTGCAAATTTGTAGTAATTTAAAATATATTTCAGTCATTTTGTTACCTTTATCAAATGTTTAAAGAGTACCTCCACAGTAGTGCTGTTTAGGTAAACAGATTCAAAATTATAATTAAAAGCATCATGGGGGCTTCCCTGGTGGTGCAGTGGTTGAGAGTCTGCCTGCCGATGCAGGGGACACGGGTTTGTGCCCCGGTCCGGAAGGGTCCCACATGCCGCAGAGCGGCTGGGCCCGTGAGCCATGGCCACTGAGCCTGCACGTATGGAGGCTGTGTTCCACAATGGGAGAGGCCACAGCAGTGAAAGCCCCGTGTACTGCAAAAAAAACAAAAACAAAAAACAAAGCATCATGAAAATAAATGCTTCCTACCTAACAGGTCTGACTTTGATTGAAATTCTAACATGTATGTACTCTAATCAGAATAAACGTTATTCTGTCCTAATTTATAGGCATCACATTAGCATTTTTGTGATTTTTATATTAAATTACTATTGTAAATGTTGTCCCATATATGAAACAAATAAAATTCTCAAGTTTAGTGAATGACATAGACAGCCAGAACTGATTTCTAACACAGTAAGGTAAAATGTGGATTGTAAGTTAAAAATAAATAAAAAGGAAGAAAAATTAAGAAAATAATCCCATCTACCATCACATCAAAAGGAACAAAATTCCTATGAATATATATATATATAAAACTAAGGAGGTAAAACACTTGTACTCCAAAAGCTCTAAGACACAAATGAAAGAAATTGCATGTGACACAAACATGCAATTTTATACGGTGTTCATGGAGTGGAAGAATATTATAAAAATGACCATACTACCTAAGGCAATCTATAAATACAATGCACTTCCTATCAAAATACCAATGACATTTTTCACTGAGCTACAACAAATAATTCCAAAATTTGTATGGAAACACAAAAGACCCTGAATAGCCAAAACAATCTTGAGAAGGAAATACAAAGCTGGAGGTAGAACACTCCCTGATTTCAAACTATACTACAATGCTACAGTAATCAAAACAGTACTGGCACAAAAAACAGAAACATAGATTAGTGGAACAAAATAGAGATCCCAGAAATGGACCCACACTTATAAGGAAAATTAATCTACGACAAAGAAGGCAGGAATATACAATGGGGAAAAGACAGTCTTCAACAAATGGCAGTAGGAAAACTGGACAGCTATGTGCAAAAGAGTCAAACTGGACTTATCTATCACACCATGCATAAAAATAAATTCAAAATGAAGCCATAAAACTTCTAGAAGAAAATTGGTAATAGACTTTTTGACATTGGTCTTCACAATATTTTTTAGGTATGTCTCCTTGCACAGGTGAAACAGAAGAAAAAATAAATAGGATTACATCAAACTATAATGCTTTGGCACAGGGAAGTAAACTATCAATAAAACAAAAGGACCAGCTACTGAATGGGAGAAGATATTTGTAAATGATGTGACTAATAAGGGGTTAATATACAAAACATGCAAAGAATTCATTAAACTCCACATCAATGATTAAAAACAACCCAATTAAAAAATGCGTAGAGGAACTGAATACACATTTTCCTACAAAGACATACGCATGGGCATCATGCAAATGAAAAGATTTTCAAAATCACTAATATTCAGAGAAATGCAAATCAAAACCACAATGAGATATCACCTCACACCTGTCAGAATAACTGTTATCAAAAGGACAACAAACAAAAAATGTTGACAAGGATATGGAGAAAGGGAACCTTTGTGCTGGAATGTTTGAGGGTATGTAAATTGGTGCAGCCAATATGGAAAATATTATGGAGGTTCCTCAAACAATTAAAAAGGGAACTACCATATAACTCAGCAATTCCACTCTTGGGTATATATCATAAGAAAACCAAAACACTAAGTAGAAAAGATATATGCACCCTTATGTTTATTGCAGTATTATTTACAATCATCAAGATGTGTAAGCAACCTAAGTGTCCATCAGTAAAAGAATGAATAAAGAACATGTGGCTTATATGTACGATGGAATATTACTTAGTCATGAAAGAGAATGAAATCTTGCCATTCAAGACAACATGGATGGATCTAAAGGGTATTATGCTAAGTGAAATAAATCAGACAAAAAAAGACAAATAGTGCATGATTTCACTTATATGTGGAATCTAAATAAACAAAACAAATGAGTAAAAATAAAAGAGAAACAGAGTCATAGGTATAGAGAACAAACAGCTGATTGCCAGCAGAGAGGGTGGTGCTGGGAGGAAAGAAATAAGTAAAAAGATTATGAGGTATGAACTTCCAGTTGCAAAATAAATGAGTTACAGGCATGAAATGTACAGTGATGGAAATATAATCAATGACTCTAAAAGATTTTTGCATGGTGACATATAACTAGATTGTGATGATCTTTTTGAAATGTACAAAAATATGAAGTCACTATTTTCTGTATCAGGAACTAACACAGTGTTGTACGTCAACTATACTCCAAAATTAAATGAACAAACAATCTCATAGAAAGAGAAATCAGATTTGTGATTACCAAAAATGGGGGGGTGGGAATTGGATAAGGTAGTCAAAATGTACAAACTTCCAGTTATAAGATACATAAGTACTAGGGATGTAAAGGACAACATGCTTCTATGTTATATATGAATCTTATATCCTAAGACAACACAAACTGATGGAAACATATACCATATTCTTGGATTGGAAGACTCAATATTGCCAAAATGATTATGCTACCAAAAGCAATCTACAGATTCAATGCAATCCCTATCAAATGAGCACTGGCATTCTTCACAGAACTAGAACAAAAAAATCTTAAAATTTGTATGGAGCACAAAGGACCCTGAGTAGCCAAAGCGACCTAGAGAAAGAAAAAATGGAGCTGGAGGAATTAGGCTCCCTCATTTCAGACTATACTACTAAGCTATAGTCACCAAAACAATATGGTACTGGCGCAAAAATAGAAATATAGATAGCATACAAAGCCCAGAAATAAATCCACACACCTATGGTCAACTAATCTATGACAAAGGAGGCAAGACTATACAATGGAGGAAAGACAGTCTCTTCAGCAAGTGGTGCTGGGAAAACCAGACAGCTACATGTAAAAAAAATGTAATTAAAACATACTGTAACACCATACACAAAAATAAACTCAAAATGGATTCAAGACCTAAATGTGAGTCCAGACACTATAGAACTCTTAGAGGAAAACACAGGCAGAACACTCTCTGACATAAATTGCAGCAATATCTTTTACGAGCTGCCTCCCAGAATAACAGAAATAAAAACAAAAATAGACAAATGGGACCTAAGTAAACTCAAAAGCTTTTGCACAGCAAAGGAAAGCATAGACAAAACAAAAAGACAATCCACGGAATGGGAAAAAATGTTTACAAATGATGCGACCTGTTGGTCTCCAAAAGGGAGATTAGTCTCCAATAAGGGATTAGTCTCCAAAATTCACAAATAGCTCATGCAGCTTAATATCATAAAAACAAAGAATCCAATCAAATACTGGGCAGAAGACCTAAATAGACATTTCTCCAAAGAAGCCATACAGATGGCCAAAAGGCACATGAAAAGGTGTTCAACATCACTAATTATTAGAAAAATGCAAATCAAAACTAAGATATCACCTCACACCAGTCAGAATGGCTATCATCGAAAAATCCACTAAATGCTGGAGAGGGTGTGGAGAGAAGGGAACCCTCTCACACTGTTAGTGGGAATGTAAATTGGTACTGCCACTGTGGAGAACAGTATGGAGGTTCCTTAAAAAACTAAAAATAGAGCTACCATATGATCCTGTAATCCCACTCCTGAGCATTTATCTGGAGGAAAATCATGGTCCAAAAGGATACATGCACCCCAATGTTCATTGTAGCACTGTTTACAATAGCCAAGACATAGAAGTCACCTAAATGTCCACTGACAGATGAATAGATAAAAAAGATGTGGTACATATATACTATGGAATATTACTCAGCCATTAAATAGAATGGAATAATGCCATTTGTGGCAACATGGATGGACCTAGAGACTGTCATACTGAGTGAAGTAAGTCAGACAAAGACCAATATCGTATGATTATCACTTACGTGCAGAATCTAAAAACAATGATACAAACGAACTTATTTACAAAATAGAAACAGACTCACAGACTTAGGGAATTAACTTATGGTTACCAGGGGGAGTTGTGGGGGGAGGGTTAGTTAGGGAGTTTGGGATTGACAGGTACACAGTGCTATATTTAAAATGGATAACCAACAAGGACCTACTGCATATCACAGGGAACTCTGCTCAATATTATGTAACAACATAAATGGGAAAAGAACTTGAGAAATACACACATGTACAACTGAATCACTTTGCTATACACCTGAAACTAATACATTGTTAATCAACTATACTCCAATATAAAATGTTTTAAAAATATTCTGTAATAACATACATGTGGAAAGAATCTGCAAAAGAATGGATATATGTATATGTATAACTGAATCACTTTGCTGTAAACCTGAAACTAACAACACTGTAAATCAACTCTACTCTAATATGAAATAAAAACTAAATTATAAAAAAGAAAAAGTATAACCCCTAGGAGAACAGGAGTTGGGGCGTGAGCATCACTGACCAATGAGAAAGACCAACACTTGCGTTGAAGAGGGAGAGAAGCTGCAACTGAGAATAGGCTAGGAGGAGGAAGGAGGGAGCAAGTTTTCGCAGAGAAACTCTCAGAATGGCTTATCTCAGAGTGAGGAGGAGGCTAAAGCACAGAAATAAAAATTAGGGCTGAAGTTCAGTGAAAATGTCCCTATGGAGTAACTGCCCTTAGACACCCATTCCCCTTTCTCTAATCTTGAACACACAAATTACAAGCAATACATATTCATTGCCAAGCAAATTCACTGTTGGTTGTACAGGACCATGTGACTAGTTATGACCAATGAACCATCAGAGAAAGTGTTATGTGTCCATTTGGGGGCAAGGTCATTTAATTGGTACCCTTGCAGAATTCTGTTTCGATCAATCAGAGGGCAGCAACATCGAGATGCTGGCTGCTTTATCAGCCTACACCCAGATTGAAGAGATGTAAAACATAGATGCCGGTCTCTACTGTTGTTAAAGGCACTAAGTTTTTTGGTTGGTTTTTTCTTAGCACAATCCGATCTATTCTTATTTTGCCTATTGTCTTATCCAGAAATTAGGGGGGAGGGGAGTGGGAAATACAAGCCTTTTTTAATGAAAATTTATTTATTAATAAATTTATTCATATATTAATACATTTTATTAATAAAATTATTTATTTTAATAAATTTATTTATTTATATTTTTGGCTGCCTTGGGTCTTCGTTGCTGTGCATGGGCTTTCTCTAGTTGCAGCGAGCGGGGTTACTCTTCATTGTGGTGCACAGGCTTCTCACTGTGATGGCTTCTCTTGTTGTGAAGCACGGGCCCTAGGCGTGTGGGCTTCAGTAGTTGTGGCACGTGGGCTCAGTAGTTGTGGCTCGCGGACTCTAGAGCTCAGGCTCAGTAGTTGTGGCTCACAGGCTTAGTTGCTCTGCGGCATGTGGGATCTTCCAGGCCCAGGGCTTGAACCCATGTTCCCTGCATTGGCAGGCAGATTCTTAACCACTGTGCCACCAGGGAAGTCCCTACAAGCCTTTTATTGTGGACATTTTTAGCCCTTATCATTCCAGTTTTTGCAGGTTCACACAAAATAAAGAGAAAAGATGGAGAATAGAAAAACACATTTGACATGAGAATTTTTAGAAAGAGTTCATCAAATGCCCCTCTTTAAATTTTAAAAGGCTAACACTTAGACATATATTCATTAAACTTCAGAAATATAAAGAAAGGAGAAGATATTAAAAGCTTCTAAAGACTTTTTTTAAAAGCCACTCAAAAAGCAGTGAGAAAGTGCCTGTCATGAGAATCTCTGTGATGTAGTATCTAAACACATGAGGTCTAGATCCAGGAGCTGCAGTTTATTAACCATGTGACTCAGGCAATTTATTTAACTTGTGCTTCAGTTATTTCAACTATAAAATGGATATAATAATAGTTTCTATCTTGTTAAGACCTTGAAGTGCTTACTTCAGTACCTAGACCTAATAAGCTGTTAATGTGTTTACTACAATAATTTTCAGACTTATCAAAGAACAACCCTGAATGTGAGAAGAGAGTAGGGCAATGCACTCAGAATTTATAATATGCTTTAAATGGTTGCAGTTATGAAATGAACACAATTACAGTGTCCATTTATAATGTCCGTATTTCTTCCTAACTGAAATTTGTTTTTAGCTCATGAATCCCAAAGAGTGTTTGGTAGTAGAAATTATTAACTGGCCAATTCAAGGTTAACTCAGATACTTAGGGTTTTAAAGCTTGGGCTCTTGGGACTCTTATCTTGCTTCTCCTGTTGATAGAAGGAATGAGTGGGAACGGGAGGTACCTAAGAGTGTTATGTCTGCTCCAAGTACTGATGTCTATCCTTGATAGCCTCCCATGTCCGGCCTAGGATGCTGGCCACTGTCTCCATTGCAATAATTTGTTCCCAGATGGAATAATTTATGTCTCTGCTTTCATAGGAAATGTAAACTATTTTTTCTGGAGTGAATCTTTTTGATTCTCCTCCTGTCAATCTGGGTTCCATCTTGGTCTTTGTTGCAAAGACTAATTCTCTTAACTCAGCTATCTCCCAATACAGCTTGGACTATCTTTCTATAGCCTCAGCAACAGGGTCCCTTTGCCCCATTCCACTGTGAACCCTCAGCAGGCATGCTGGTTCATAATGCCAATCACATTTTGCATCACACTCAGAAATTTCCCAATCTTCTTCATGCTGGTGACAGCCACGAATATCTGAATTGTAGCTAGCTTTTACACTAAGTGGCAACTATGCTTTTGCATCCAGGGCACATACTAAAGGATGTGTAAATAAATCACGTGACTAATGTGAAGACGTTAACTAGATTTAGAGATGAAAGAAATTACAGTATCACACAGTTACTGGAATCCATGGGAGAAAAATAATGAGTTTTATTTATAAAAATAAATCATAACATGAAATTAGACCAACTTACACTTTAGGCATTTCTGTTGAGAAGAAACTTATTCTAAACTCAACCTTTCCCTAAGATCTCTATCCCAATGCTCAATCCATATGTGGTAGGTACAGTTTTACTCTTCACTGTTTAGGCAACTGTCACAATCAATGAATGGATGAAAATAAGACTCAGTCCTTAATGTGATGTGATACTTAGAGAATGGGATCTAAGGCTCTGTTTTGATCTTTAAAGTTTATAAATGTCTCTGGGATTCACATATAATGCCATTTGGGTGTGGTTTCCTATGGTTAAAACACAAATAGTTTAATATTTTATGGTTTTTTTCATTTTGCTCTGCCTGTATTTGATATATAACTTTGAAAACCACAACATTTGCTATTATTTCTTGTAGGACAAATATATGATACCTCTTTAAGTTTTTAGTGATCCAAAGATTAAACTATATAATGTGATGTGTATATCTAGTATGATAGCTTAATTTACAGAAATATGATCTTTAGCTGTGGTTTTAAATACCAACATCAATGACAAAAAATTTAAAATTTAAAGAGAAAAAAGATAAGAACGTTATGACTTCTTGTAAGAAACACCAGTAACCAATACTTTAAGTCACATTTTTGCTGTTTTATTTCAAGATTCTTTCAGTACTAGAGTGAAAAATAATTTGTATTTTAATTTGTTATAAAGTATAGTTGTAGGGACCTAGATGAAAAAGTTATGTCTTTAAAAAAAATTAAGACATCATAATTTCTCATCAAATTATTATGCCTTTTTATAGCACCTAAGTTCAAGGACATGTGGAATGAAATGTGATAAAGAGTCTATATACATTACATATTGCATTACCAATGTCTAGCTTCAATAAAAACTTCATCCAGCTTCTGTACCATGTGGTATATGAGTTAGACTCACTTTAATTGACTCCAGCTGTTAGTTTCTATGTGGAATAATGAATCATGATCTTTTCAGCAATGTCTAAAATGAGATATGTGTACAAAGGGCGAAAATGTGTAAAAAAAATAAATAATCACTAATCTATATTTATTGAGTGTACTAGGCCCAAATGTGGGGAAAAAAAGGAGAATCTAGAACATGGCAAAGTAAATAATGAACTAAATTAAAGGCATTCAGGCATAATGCAAAGAACAGATGTCTAGAAGTCAGTACACCTGGTGGCCCTGGCTTTACTGCTAAATACCCATGTGAGCAACTAAAGTGTAAATTATGCTTGCTCCCTACAGCCTAGGCTACATAAAGAGAGAGGCAACAGTTTACCAGATTTGAATGGGCTGACAGGTGAGCTAGAGTGACAAAAGAGCATCTACCAGGGAGATAATACGGAGAACAGTGGTCAAAGAAAACTGGTAAAGCCAGGCTAATCTAAGGCCATAGTCCCCTACAGGTATCCATGCACTGGTAGAATGTCATCTAGAAAGACAGAGAAGAGGGGCAGACAGTATTTTAGAGTCAAATAAGATCCGTGGTTCTCAAACTACTACACAGTTGTAGATCCCCATCTTATATTAATGAAACCAGATATTTAGGGTCAAAACCCAGACATCTGAGGTTGAAACACAGACAAGTATAAATTTTTTATGCTCTCCCAGATAATTTTAATATGTTGTCAAGGTTGGGAACTAGTGGGTTACCTGGTCATTTTAAAGTTTTGACCTTGAAGTGGCAGGTCACATGACATTGGACTGGGGCTCAGTCCCTCAGGGAAGCCAAGCTTCAGTAATAGGAATATGGCACAAAGGGTGGGGAGAGCTATAGCTCCAGGATTAACGTGAGTGACCAGTGGAACCAAGTGGACAGTAGACCCCACATTTAACTGGTGGCACATCTGAGGAGATGACCACACTTAGCCCTTAGTACTAAAGAAAGACCAGAGAATAGTGGGAGGTGATGGCCAGAGTAGATTAAGAACCCCTATCAGTATTAGAAACTGGTTAGGAGAAAGACAGCAAACCAAATGATGCTAGGTAAACAGAGAGAAAAAGTGAAAGGCAAATGCTACTTCTGCTTTGATTACTTCATCAACAAAATGAGGTTGACAGATTTTTTGCAATACTCTGTCCACATCAGTCATCTGTTCCACTTCAGAAGCTTCTCACAAGGCATCACTCTCATAGCTACATTCTCATTTATTCTGTTCATCAGTACTTCAAAACATTCTAAAACATACCTCTTTCCCAAAAACTTGCAAAATGACCCAACAAAATTATGACATTTTAGCTCAAGTCATTTTGAATAATACTATATAAATAGTGCAATGAGAAAGAAAAAAGTAAATGAGTTAAAAAATTGGGGGGCTTCCCTGGTGGCGCAGTGGTTGAGAGTCCGCCTGCCGATGCAGGGGACACGGGTTCGTGCCCCGGTCCTGGAAGATCCCACGTGCCGCGGAGCGGCTGGGCCCGTGAGCCGTGGCCGCTGAGCCTGCGCGTCCGGAGCCTGTGCTCCGCAACGGGAGAGGCCACAGCAGTGAGAGGCCCATGTACCGCAAAAAAAAAAAAATTGGGAAGGAGAAGGTAAAATTATCATTATATGTTGATGAAATGGCACTAGTTAAACTCTAGAGAATATCACAAACACTAAGCTGTATAGTAAAGTGGCAGGTGCAAAATTAATGTACAATATTAGGAGTCTTTCTATAAACACAGAATACATTAGAAGACAGGAATAAAAAGATTAAATATCTAGGGGAAAAGGCTAACAGGAAATGTGGAAAAATACATTTAAAAATAAATGCTGCTACACCTACCACCTCCATGTTAGCTGTTTTTTCTTTTCAATGTGACTTGCAGGAATAAACTATGGTCCAACATTCAAAATAAATAAATAAATACTACTAAGGAACTTAAAATAAATGAATAAATGGAAAAGTATGTTTTGAGCATGATGAGAGAATCTGTAATAAAAACATCAGTTATCACTAAATCAATTTTTTAAATTAACAAATGTAGTAAGAATTTATTTTTATATTAAACACATTAATTTTAAAGTTTATAAGGAAAAGGATACCCATAATATTAAATTTTCATAAGGCAAAAAATGAAAATGACTTTAACAATCATATTTTGGTTGTCTAGAAAAGACCACATCAAGGAAAAGGAAACACTATGAAAAGACATGGGATTTTTGTCCAGGCAGGAATTACTTTCTGGATGAGGGTATTAACTAGTAGAGAATCAATTACAGATGGATCACAGACAGAGTCTGGGCTATGTAGTTGGGTTCTTTACTTCTCCACTTTTTTCTTAGAAATCCACACATAAGAACTAGGCTTTCAAGGTTAATTTGATATAGAGGGCATTTATGTCGTTCATCAGCTTCAGTTTCCTTACTAAATCAGATACAACATTGCATTTTCTTAGAATACAACATAACACTTGTACTCTTCTTCTGATCTCACCCACACTTTCCACTTTTGTGTCTCTTCTGAGGCCTTCCTTCTACCTCCCAAAGCTTACCCATACCTTGGCCTCATTTCTTCCACCATCAGGTTTTCAAATAATACAATTCCTTCCTATAGATTCCAAGACAAACAATACTGTTTGGATCCATTCTATTTAACTGCAACTGAAACTACTAAGCATTCTTATATTTGCTGTAATAAAGATATGATCACTGTCCCTTGCCTTTACATAATGATTCAATAAACCTCGATGACATCACTATTTATTGGATCTTAATGTCCTTATCACAATTATAAAATAAATTATTATGACATGTTTTATTGGAAAATAATCTGATTTCAGAGTTTTAAAAATTATTAGCTTGTGAAGTTAATTGTGTGCTATATGCTTTGTGGATTTATTCCATACTTTCAGATTCATTATTAATTTATTCAAACACTGACCAGTTTACAGTTTCATAATTCACTGTATTACTTTAGATGTATGGTATATTCATGAGCTTTGGGGAAAAACATTTAGAACAGCAATATTTTAAGCCAGAAAATGAAACCACATTTTTTTCCTTTTGCTAAAAACATATATCTAGTTGACTTTATTTTTTTCTGATGTTCATCCATATGGTTGAGACATAAGTAAGCTTTTTAAGACTGATGTGACATGGTACTACATTTTAGTTTAAAGCTTTGTTTTTCTGTGAGTACAAACTGCATTTATCTTAACACAGGGGTGAAGCAAAGCTTATTCTTCACAAAGAGGTTCTTTTATACTTTATAGTTTATCATTACTGATAGTCATAGCAGAGAAAATATATTAAACATTTCTTTCCTCTAAGTAAACTGCCCGTCCATACTGTTCATTTAGAAAAGATAGATTTTTGTTCACCTGAAGCATAGAATTTGGCTCTAGGTCACTGAAACAGCTTGAAAAATGACCTTTAAAATGTTTATATTAACAAAGAACCTGTATTATATGTATTCATTTTTGTTTCAGAAGAAGTCGTTCATTTGACACCCTTTGAGCAATATGGTTAATCTATCACTGAGGTTCATTTTATGATATAATTTAGAAAAGGCATATTGTTTCAACTGAATTACACAAATAGCATTCAGGTCATCTGAAAAGTTTGTTTTATTTTTTACACCTCCAGAATATTTTTGCCACAGTGTACACACAGTTTACTTGAAGATGGAATTATTATTTTTAACTTTTTCACTGCAGATTTATTTCATGTCCAGCATCAGGAATGTACAAGAAAAGGAGGGAATCTCATGCAATGAAAAGGAGGAGGAGAAAGGAAGGGAAGGAGCAAGAGAAGGAAGGAAAGGAAGAGGACAGAAGGGAGGGAGTAAAACAGTAACCTATTAGGTTAATGGTGTTGATGAGATTAAAGAGAGTAGGTAAAAGACAGCAAACCACTGACCTTAATGACTGTGATTACAATGAAGTGTTAAGGACAGAAACCACCCTTGATGAATTAAGCAGGAATTGAGATAACAGCATTAAAAGCATGTTATGTTGCTAGAGAGTCAATGTGTTTTGCAGAGAATAATTGTGGAGAGATATAGGGGAAGGCTGGGTTCAAGTTTCCTTTCTTGAAACAAATAGGCATTTTGACCCTCTCCACATATTTGCATTTGAATTGAAAAAATCTGTAGGATTAAAATAGCCTCCAAAGAAGTCTGAGGAAAATTAAATGAGGCAATTGTCATCATTAATTTGTAGTATGAAATTGACATAAATCCTTTAGTTTTTAAATTTTGCAAAAGAAAACCTTTTTATCCAATCTCAAAAGTCTCATATTAACAAGTGTCTGAATTATTTGTTGTAACCACACATTATTCAATCACCCTGCTTCAAACAGATTTTCTTAGAACTACAGATCTATTCTTGATGCTCTTTGTAACCTTTCAAAATAATCCACTAACTCAATAAAAAAATGTATTTGATTAAAATGGAAATTAACTAGGAGTGTATCAAACAGGAAATTAATGTATCATCATCAACTCTGTTCAGACATACAATTCTGGCAAGCTTGAGAGATTTACTTTTCCTTCAGTAGCATATGCCATGCAACACAAAGTCTTAATGTGTGGCAAATGGCTTTTTGATTGCAGGTGTTATTACAAAAGAATTGTATAGTATTTAAAACTTCACATTTTCCAATGTACAGGATTAAATGCATGTATTATACCTTAAAAGAATAGTTTGACCTCAAATTAGTACATGGATCTCCACAACCTATAAGTCATTAAAAAGGTAATAATAGTTGTATAATTGCAAATGTTTCCATTATAATATTAATAAGAACATAGAAACATTTTAAGATAAGCTGTGGAATATAAAATGTATAATTACTTCTTCCAGTGTTTCCAGGATGACCTCAGAGCCTCATAAAAATTATATAACACATCAGAAGCATTCTTAGAAATATGTGTACAGAATATGTTGATAGAAAATTCTATAAAAACTTTAAAGGAGGCATTATATATTCATGACACAAACCAAGGATGCTGCGCAAATAACTTCTTATTTAAATTGAAAAAGTATAAATTAAAATACTGAACTATGTTATTCACTACTAGCACATAGCAATTTTCACATGGTTAGTTCCACGCACCAGGATCATTTTGATTGAGTTAGTGATTGATCAAAGGGGAGCTACATATCTTTGTTAGCTTGATTTAGTCTCATTTTGCCTTCTTTTGCAAGGCAGAAAATTCTCGATTTTTCTTTTCTTTTCTTGAAGTATAGTTGATTTTCCCCAGTTTTTTCTATAAAGTGCTTACTATTCAATCAGACTAGAATTACTAAGGTTTACTACCATAGTTGTTTATGGTAATTGTCATTAAGGTTTAATTTTTGTGCAGTGTAACCAGAGAATGTTGTATATAGTAGTACTACTGGTTTGTACTTTTAGAACATTTTCTTTGTGACATAATATATGGTCCATTTTTGTGACTATTCCATTAACCCTGGAAAATAAGATAATTTCTTCATTTTTAGAGTACAGAGTTTGATGTATATCAATTAGCTCTTCCTTCTTAACTATGTTATTTTGGCCTACATCCTTCTTTAATTATCTTCCTGCTCCCTTACAGAAAAATATAAATTAAAATGTTGTATCTCTTATAAATCACATTCTTTTATTAGGTGAAGCCTACATTCTACCTCAGCTAACCAGGAAGAAAAGTGAGGAGACAAAACTAACCAATATCAGGAATCAAATGGAGCTAAAACTACTGATTAAAAGGATAATAAAAAATGCTATGCCTCCCCCGCAAAAAAATCACCATACCCATAAATTCAATAACTTAGACGAAATGGAGAAATTCCTTGAAAGACACAAACTACCAAAATTCACCAAGAAGAAATAGATAAACCAAATAGTCCTATGTCTGTTAAAGAAATTAAATTGTAGTTAAAACCTATTGAAAAAATTAAATTGTAGTTTAGGTTATAGGTTTTGAGAGCTTGGCCAAGATGGTGGAGTAGTAAGACCCTGAGCTCACCTCCTATCATGGGTACACCAAAATTACAAATACTTACAGAGCACATATTGATAAGAAAGACTGGAATCTAGCAGAAAATATCTTCTACAAATATATATGCACACACACACACACACACACACACACACACCACAATGAGACAAGGAGTGGCAGAGTCACAGTATAGTCAAGATCCTTATCACCTGGGTGGGCAACCCACAAATGAGAGAATAATTACAACTGCAGAGGTTCTCCTCAAAGAACAATGGTTCTGAGGCCCATGTTGGGCTCCCCAGACCAGGGGTCCTGCATCAGAAAGAGGAACCCCCAGAATGTTTGGCTTTGAAGGCCAGGAGGGATTACTTTTGGAAGGCCCATAATGCTTTGGGAAATAGAGACTCCATTCCTAAAGTGCACACACAAAATCAAACGCTCCAGGTCCCAGGGCAGAAGCAATAATTTGAAAGAAGCCTAGGTCAGACACACCTGCTGATTTTGGAGGGTATACTGGAGAGGCAGTAGGCAACTGGAGCTCATACTGATGAGACAGACACTGGAAGGAGTCATTTTTGGAAGCTCATTCTACCTTGTGGACACTGGTGCTATCAAGCATCATTAGGAATCCTTCTAGCTTATTAGCACCAGGAACCAGTCCCATGAACAAGCCTGTTGGCATCAGTATTGAGAAGCCTCAGGCCAAGCAACTAGCTGGACAGGGACACAGCTATACCCACCAGCAGGCAGGCTGCCCTACCTCAGCCACAAAAGGACACAGGCCTGTCCCACAGAAGGCCCAGGACCTTGTTCCAAATCAGAGGGCCAGCACTAGCCCTGGACCATCCTCACTTACTGGTGGGCAGGTACCAGCCCCAGGACACCTGATCCTGGGTCACATACACCAGCTGGGGGACACCAATCTCAGGACCACTGCAGTCTCACAGCTTGTAGTGGCAAGCCACAGAACAAATCTCAGTAAGTTTTAGAAACCTGAAATCATATAAAGCATCTTCTGCATCCACAACACTATGGGACTAGAAATCAACTACAAGAAAAAAACTGCAAAAAACACTAACATGGCTGGCTAAACGATATGATACTAAACAACCAATCAATGAACAAATCAAAGAAGAAATAAAATAATATCTAGAGAAAAATGAAAACAAAACCACAAAGATCAAAAATCTATGGGATGCAGCAAAAGCAGTTCTAAGAGGGAAGTTTATACCAATACAAGCTCAATCAGGAAACAAGAAAAATTTCAAACAAACAACTTAAACTTACACCTAAAGGAACTGTAGGAAGAACGAATGAAATTGAAAGTTAGTAGAAGGAAAGAAATCATAAAGAGCAGAGCAGAAGTAAATGAAATAGATACTAAAAAAAATAAAAGAAAAGAAAGATCAATGAAAGTAAGAGGTGGATCTTTGAAAAGATAAACAAAATCGATAAACATTTAGCTAGACTCATCCAGAAAAAAAAGGACCCAAATCCAAGAAATCGGCAATGAAAAAGGGGAATTAACAACCGATGCCACAGAAATACAAAGGATCATAAGAGGCTACTATGAGCAACTATACACCAATAAAGTGGACAATTTAGAAGAAATGGACAAATGCCTAGAAATGTACATTCTCCCAAAACTAAACAAATGGAAACTTTCTTCTATCTTCTAGAACAAACCAATTACCAGTAATGAAATTGAATCAGTAATAATAATTTTAAAAAACTCCAAAAAACAAATGCCCAGAACCAGATTCTTCACAGTAATCGAACAGTGCAATATTGGCACAAAAATAGACGTATGGATTAATGGAACAGAATAGAGAGCCCAGAAATAAACCCACTCAACTATGGTCAATTAATCTTTGACAAAGGTGTCAAGAATATACAATGGAGAAAAGACAGTCTCTTCAATTAGCAGTACTGGGAAACTTGGACAGCTACATGTAAATCAATGACACCCTCAGGCCATACAAAAAAATAAACTCAAAATGGCTTAAATACTTAAATATAAGACACGACACCACAGAACTCTTAGAAGAGAGTATAGGCAAAACAGTATCTGACATAAATCATACCAATATTTTCTTAGGTTAGTCTCCCAAGGCAATAGAAATAAAAGCAAAAATAAACAAATGGGATCTAATCAAACTTACAAACTTTTGTACAGCAAAGGAAACCATAAACAAAACGAAAAGCCAACCTATGAACTGGGAGAAACTATTTATAAATGACATGACAAAGACTTAATTTCCAAAATATACTAACGGCTCCTACAGTTCAGTAACAAAAAACCCCAAATAACCCAATTGAAAAAGGGGCAGAAGACATTTCTCCAAAGAAGACATACAGATGGCCAACAGGCACATGAAAAGATGCTCAACACTGTAGTTATTAGAGAAAGGCAAATCAAAGCTACAATGAGGTACCACCTCACACTGATCAGAATGGCTGTTATTAAAAAGTCTACAAATAACAAATGCTGGAGAGGGTATGGAGAAAAGGGAACCCTCCTACACTGTTGGTGGGGATGTACATTGGTATAGCCACTATGGAGAACAGTATGGAGGTTCCTCAAAAAACTGAAAATAGAGTTGCTGTATGATCCTACACTCCTACTTCTGGGCATATATCTGGATAAAACTGTAATTCAAAAAGATACATGCACCCCAATGTTCATTGCAGCAGTGTTTACAACAGCCAAGACATGGAAACAACCTAAATGTTCATCAACAGATGAATGGATAAAGAAGATGTGGTACAAATATACAATAGACTATTACTCAGCTATAAAGAAGAATGAAATAATGCCATTTGCAGCAACATGAATGGACTTAGAGATGATCATACTAAGTGAAGTAAGTAATAAAGAGAAAGACGAATACCATATGATATCACTTCTATGTGGAATCTAAAATATGACACAAATGAACTTATCTATGAGACAGAGACAGACTCAGAGACATAGAGAACAGACTTGTGGTTGCCAAGGGGGAAAGAAGGTGAGGGACGGATGGATTGGGTGTTTGGGATTAGCATATGCAAACTATTATATATAGACTGGGTAAACAACAAGGTCTTACTGTATAGCACAAGGAACTATATTCAGTATCCTGTGATAAATTATAATGGAAAAGAATATGAAAAGAATGTATATATATGTATTACTGAAGCACTTTGCTGTACAGTAGAAGTTGACACGTTGTAAATCAACTATACTTCAATAAAATAAATTTTTTAAAAGAAGAATAAAATAAAAAAGAAGAATAAAAAAACTTAGGGATAAATGTAACCAAGGATGTAACAAACTTGTAGACTGAAAAGTATGAGTAACTAATGAAGAAATCAAAGACACATAACAATAATCAATGGTCATAGATTGGAAGAATTAATATTAAAATTTCCATACTATCCAAAGCAATCTAAAGATTCAATGTAATCCCTAACAAAATTCCAATGGTATTTTTCACAGAAATAGAAATAAAATCCTATAATTTGTTTTTGAAACACAAGAGACTAAAATAGCCAAAGCAACCTTGAGAAGGAAGAATAAAACTAGATGCACCACACTTCCTGATTTCAAACTATATTATAAACCTATAATATAAAGCAATCAAAACAGTATAGTATTGACATAAAAACAGACACATAGATCAATGGAACAGAATAGAGAACACAGAAATAAACCCAAACATGTATGGTCAGTTAATTTATAAGAAAGGAGGCAAGAAAATACAATGGGGCAAGGACAGTCTCTTCAGTAAATGGTGTTGGAAGAAATGGACAGCCATATGCAAAAGAATGAAATTGGATGATTATATTACACCATACACAAAAATCAACTCAAAACAGATTAAAAACTTGAATGTGAGACCTGAAACTATAAAACTCCTAGATGAAAACATAGGAGGTAATCTCCTTGACATTGGTCTAGGCATTGATTTTTTGGATTTGACACCAAAAGCAAAGCAAGCTGGCAAAAACTAACAACTGGGACTACATCAAACTAAAAAGCTGGAGCAGCAAAAGAAACCGTTAACAAAATGAAGTTATTCTATGGAATGTGAGAAAATATTTTCAAATCATACAACTGATAAAGGGTTAATATCCAAATTATATAAAGAACTCATACAGTTTTATAGCAAAAAAACAAACAATCTGAATAAAAAATGGGCAGAGGAACTGAAGAGACATTTTTCCAGAGAAGACACCCAAATGGTTAACCGATAAATGAAAGGTGCTCAAGATCACTACTCATCGGGGAAACACAAAGCAAAACCACAATGAGATATCACCTCATACCTGTTTGAATTGTGATTATCAAAAAGACAAGAAATATCTGTTGTTGGGGATGTGGAGAAAAGGGAACTCTTGTACGCTCTTGGCGGGAATGTAAATTAGTATAGTGACTGTGGAAAACAGTCTGGAGGATCCTCAAAAATTTAAAAACTATCATATTATTCATCAGTTCCACTTCTGGGTATTTATCTGAAGAACTGAAAATCACTCTCTCAAAAAGATAATTGCACCTGCATGTTCACTGCAGCATTATTTACAATAGCCAAGACATGGGAACAAGCCAAATGTCCATCATAGATAGAGAAAATATGATACACACACACACACACACACAGCAATGCTCAGAAAACTAGCAATAGAAGGAAATTTGCACAATATAATAAGAGGCATCTCTGAAAAACCTAAAGCAAATATCATACATTATCAGTGACATTCTAAGTACTTTTCCTCTAAGATAAGTAACAACACAAGGATGTCCCCTCTTAGCACTTTAACTCAACATTGTGCTGCAGTTTCTAGCCAGTGCAGTAAAGCAATTCAGGGTAATAAAAGGTATTCATATTGTAAAGGGATAGGTAAAACTTTTATTATACATTGGTGAGATTTAAAAAATAATTTTAACAAAACTAAAATATTGATAGCAGAGCAAAATTTTATATTTTAGGCAGTAAATAGAATAGACAGCGTAGAAATCAATTAAGTGGAGAACAAATCTAAGAAATTATTTCAGTGTAGTATTATAATGAAGTGTAAATGGACAAGTAGGTCATAAAAATAAAATATACACATTGAGAACAGAGAGAAAAGGAATCAATGTGTGAAAGCTTTTGACAAAGTATCAAAATAATACATATGACATAAAGAATGCATTAACCAAACACGTAATAAAACTCCAGACTTAAAAAAAGTGATACCCAGCTATGCAGAAAACTAACGGGCTTTCCTTATGTCATGAAAAATTAGTGAAAACTTAACAAATATATTTTAAACTAAAGCAATATAATAAAAATTTTTTGATACTATTCTACAATGTAAATTTTAGAGGGTGAAAATTGTTTAACACAACAAAAATCAGATCAGAAATAAAGGTGATGATCTAGAACATGAAATCATACAATCACTATAGTTTTAAAGTAAAATGTTATAAAATAAGAATTTCACCTGCAGTTGGAATTTTTTTATGTTTGAAACTATAGTAAGTTTCTCTCAGATATGAAAATGACTCAAACATATTTAATACACATTCTCAATATATAAAAATAAATATTTAAAAACAGAAAAATAAAAAGAACTAGCAGTTAGATACTGAAGCATTTAAACACATAGAGTTCTGAATAATTTCAGTAAATATGAGGGCAAAGTGGGGGGCTAACTACAAAATCACTCCTTCAAAGTTCATATGGCTATTAAAAAATATAGTACTTAACAAACAGGATCTGAAAGTGAAAAATACATTCAATAGAGGAGAAATATATTGGGCTCCAATCTTAAGTGTTTATACAATAACGTTAAACTCTTCCTTTTACATAATATGGAAGTCTAAAGACTTGTCATTGCTCAACAAAAAAAGTAAAAAGAAAATTTAAAATACATGCAGATAGAATATATAGATTGCCAATTATTTAAAAATATAACAACAAAGGAAGTAAACCATATAAAAGTGACTCAATCTTTTAGAGCCAAGTACCTTTTTAAGACTGAAGAAATGTATAAAACTCTTCCTCTCTTGTTTACTCCAATATGTATCAACACTTGTAGTCAAAAGTTTACTTAAAATTCATTGCATTGCATTAGAAATTAATTTCTTTTTCACAATTAAAATTCAAAAAATTATGTTTCGGGCTTCCCTGGTGGCGCAGTGGTTGAGAGTCTGCCTGCCAATGCAGGGGACATGGGTTCAAGCCCTGGTCTGGGAAGATCCCACGTGCCACGGAGCAGCTGGGCCCGTGAGCTACAAATACTGAGCTCTGCGCGTCTGGAGCCTGTGCTCCGCAGCAAGAGAGGCCGCGACAGTGAGAGGCCCGCGCACCGCGATGAGGAGTGGCCCCCGCTTGCCACAACTAGAGAAAGCCCTCGCACAGAAACAAAGACCCAACACAGCCAAAAATAAATAAATGAATAAATAAATTTATAAAAAAAAAAAAAAAAATTATGTTTCGAGGATTTGCTGAAGATGGTGGAGTAGAAGGACATGCTTTCACCCCCTCTTTTGAGAACACCAGAATCACAACTAACTGCTGAACAAGCATAGACAGGAAGACACTGGAACTTACCAAAAAAGATACTCCACATGCAAAGACAAAGGAGAAGCCACAATGAGATGGTAGGAGGGGTGCTATCACAGTAAAATCAAATCCCATAACTGCTGGGTGGATGACTCACAGACTGGAGAACACTTAGATCACAGAAGTCCACCCACTGGAGTGAAGCTTCTGAGCCACACGTCAGGCTTCCCAACCTGGGGGTCTGGCAACTGGAGGAGGAATTCCTAGAGAATCAGACTAAGAAGCTAGCTGGATCTAAACGCAGGACTTCTGCAGGACTGCGGGAAACAGAGACTCCACTCTTGGAGGGCACACACAAAATAGTGCGCATATCAGGACCTAGGGGAAGGAGCAGTAACCCCATAGGAGACTTAACCAGACCTACCTGCTAGTGTTGGAGGGTCTCTTGCAGAGGCAGGGGGCAGCTGTGGCTCACCAAGGGACAAAGACACTGGCAGCAGAAGTTCTGGGAAGTACTCCTTGGCATGAGCCCTCCCAGAGTCCACCATTAGCCCCACCAAAGAGCCCAGGTAGGCTCAAGTGTTGGGTCACCTCAGGCCAAACAACCAACAGGGAGGGAACCCAGCCCCACTCATCACCATCAGCAGACAAGCAGATTAAAGTTTTACTGAACTGTGTCCACCAGAGCAACACCCAGCTCTACCCACCACCAGTCCCTCCCATCAGTAAAGTTCCACAACCCTCTTAGACAGCCTCATCCACCAGAGGACAGACAGCAGGAGCAAGAAGAACTACAATCCTGCAGCCTGTGGAGCAAAACACACATTCACAGAAAGATAGAGATGAAAAGGCAGAGGGCTATGTACCAGATGAAAGAAGAAGATAAAACCCCAGAAAAACAGCTAAATGAAGTGGAGATAGGCAATCTTCCAGAAAAAGAACTCAATAATGATAGTGAAGATGATCCAGGACCTCGGAAAAAGAGAGGAGGCAAAGATCGAGAAGATGCAAGAAATGTTTAACAAAGATCTAGAAGAATTAAAGAACAAACAAACAGAGATGAACAGTACAATAACTGAAATGAAAAATGGACTAGAAGGAATCAATAGCAGAATAACTGAGGCAGAAGAACAGAAAAGGACCTGGAAAACAGAATGGTGGAATTCACTGCAGTGGAACTAAATAAAGATAAAAGAATGAAAAGAAATGAAGACAGCCTTAGAGACCTCAGGGACAACATTAAATGCACCATTATTTGCATTATAGTGGTCCCAGAAGGAGAAGAGAGAGAGAAAGGAACAGAGAAAATATTTGAAGAGATTATAGTCAAAAACTTACCTAACATGGGAAAGGAAATAGCCACCCAAGTCCAGGAAGCACAGAGAGTCCCATACAAGATAAACCCAAGGAGAAACACGCCGAGACATGTTGGCAAAAATTAAAGACAAAGAAAACTTACTGAAAGCAGCAAGGGAAAAATGACAACATACAAGGGAACTCCCATAAGGTTAATAGCTGATTTCTCAGCAGAAACTCTACAAGCCAGAAGGGAGTGGCATGATATACTTAAAGTGATGAAAGGGAAGAACCTACAAACAAGATTACTCGACCTGGCAAGGATCTCATTCAGATTCCATGGAGAAATCAAAAGCTTTAAAGAGAAGCAAAAGCTAAGAGAACTCAGCACCACCAAACCAGCTCTACAACAAATGCTAAAGGAACTTCTCTAAGTGGGAAACACAAGAGAAGAAAAGGACCTACAAAAACAAACCTAAAACAATTAAGAAAACGGTCATAGGAACATACCTATCGATAATTACCTTAAATGTGAATGGATTAAATGCTCCAACCAAAAGACACAGGCTCACTGAATGGATACAAAAACAAGGCCCATATATATGCTGTTTACAAGGGACACAATTCAGACCTAGGAACACATAGAGACTGGAAGTGAGGGGATGGAAAAAGATATTCCATGCAAATGGAAATCAAAAGAAAGCAGGAGTAGCAATACTCATATCAGATAAAATAGACTTTAAAATAAAGAGTGTTACAAGAGACAAAGAAGGACATTATGTAATGATCAAGGGATCAATCCAAGAAGAAGATATGACAATTATAAATAGATATGGACCCAACATAGGAGCACCTCAATACATAAGGCAACTGTTAACAGGTATGAAAGAGGAAACCAACAGTAGAACAGTAATAGTGGGGGACTTTAACACCTCACTTACACCAAGGGACAGATCATCCAAAATGAAAATAAATAAGGAAACAGAAGCTTTAAATGAACCAATAGACAAGATAGATTTAATTGATATTTATAGGGCATTCCATCCAAAAACAGCAGATTACACTTTCTTCTCAAGTGCACACGGAACATTCCCCAGGATAGATCACGTCTTGGGTCACAAATCAGGCCTCAGTAAATTTAAGAAAATTGAAATCATATCAAGCATCTTTTCTGACCACAATGCTATGAGATTAGAAATCAAATACAGGGAAAAAACGTAAAAAACACAAACATATGTAGGCAAAACAATACGTTACTAAATAACCAATAAATAAACAATACGTTACTAAATCACTGAAGAAATCAAAAAATACCGAGAGACAAATGACAATGAAAACACGACGATCCAAACCCAATGGGATGCAGCAAAAGCAGTTCTAAGAGGGAAGTTTATAGCTATACAAGCCTAACTCAAGAAACAAGAAAAATCTCAAATAAACAATCTAACGTTACACCTAAAGGAACTAGAGAAAGAACAAATAAAACCAAAAGTTAGAAGGAAAGAAATCATAACGATCAGAGCAGAAATAAATGAAACAGAAACAAAGAAAACAATAGCAAAGATCAATAAAACTAAAAGCTGGTTCTTTGAGAAGATAAAGAAAATTGATAAACCATTAGCCAGACTCATCAAGAAAAAGAGGGAGAGGACTCAAATCAATAAAATTAGAAATGAAAAAGGAGAAGTTACAACAGACACTGCAGAAATACAAAGCATCCTAAGAGAGTACTACAAGAAACTCTATGCCAATAAAATGGACAACCTGGAAGAAATGGACAAATTCTTAGAAAGGTATAACCTTCCAAGACTGAACCAGGAAAAAATAGAAAATATGAACAGACCAATCACGAGGAATGCAATTGAAACTGTGATTAAAAATCTTCCAACAAACAAAAGTCTAGGACCAGATGGCTTCACAGGTGACTTCTGTCAAACATTTAGAGAAGAGCTAACACCCATCCTTCTCAGACTCTTCCAAAAAACTGCAGAGGAAGAAAAACTCCCAAACTAGTTCTACGAGGCCACCATCACCCTGATACCAAAGCCAGACAAAGATACTACAAAAATAGAAAATTACAGGCCAATATCACTGATGAATATAGATGCAAAAATCCTCAACAAAATACTAGCAAACAGAATCCAACAACACATTAAAAGGATCATACACCATGATCAAGTGGGATTTATCCCAGGGATGCAAGGATTCTTCAATATACGCAAATCAATCAATGTGATACACCATATTAGCAAATTGAAGAAAACCATATGATCATCTCAATAGACAGAGAAAAAGCTTTTGACAGAATTCAACACCTATTTATGCTAAAAACTCTCCAGAAAGTGGGCATAGAGGGAACCTACTTCAACATAATAAAGGCCATATACGACAAAGCAGTGTCTTTGATAAGTGGTGCTGGGAAAACTGGCCAGCTACATGTGAAATTAGAACACTCCCTTACACCATACACAAAAATAAACTCAAAATGAATTAGAGACCTAAATGTAAGAATGAGCACTATAAAACTCTTAGAGGAAAACATAGGAAGAACACTCTTTGACATAAATCACAGCAAGGTCCTTTTTGACCCACCTCTTAGAGAAAGGGAAATAAAAACAAAAATAAACAAATGGGACCTAAGGAAACTTAAAGGTTTTTGCACAGCAAAGGAAAGCATAAACATGACGAAAAGACAACCCTCAGAATTGGAGAAAATATTTACAAACTAATCATTGGACAAAGGATTAATCTCCAAAATATAAAAACAGCTCATGCAGCTCAATATTAAAAAAACAAACCACCCAGTCCAAAAATGGACAGAAGACCTAAATAGACATTTCTCCAAAGAAGACATACAGATGGCCAAGAAGCACATGAAATGCTTCTCAACATCACTAATTATTAGAGAAATGCAAGTCAAAACTACAATGAGGTATCACCTCACACCAGTTAGAATGGGCATCATCAGAAAATCTACAAACAACAAATGCTGGAGAGGGTGTGGAGAAAAGGGAACCCTCTTGCACTGTTGGTGGGAATGTTAATTGATACAGCCACTATGGGGAACAGTATGGAGTTTCCTTAAAAAAGTAAAAACAGATTTACCATATGACTCCACAATCCCACAACTGGGCACATACCCAGAGGAAACCATAATTCAAAAAGACACATGAACCCCAATATTCATTGCAGCACTATTTACAATAGCCAGGTCATGGAAGCAACCTAAATGCCCATCGACAGACGAATGGATAAAGAAGATGTGTTACATATATACAATGGAATATTACTCAGCCATAAAAAGGAACGAAACTGGGTCATTTGTAGAGACATGGATGGAACTAGAGACTGTCATACAGAGTGAAGTAAGTCAGAAAGAGAAAAACAAATATCGTATATTAACGCATATATGTGGAACCTAGAAAATGGTATAGATTAACTGGTTTGCAGAGCAGAAGTTGAGACACAGAAGTAGAGGAAAAATGTATGGACACCAAGGGGGGAAAGCATTGGGGGGTGGTGGTGGTGGGATGAATTGGGAGATTGGGATTGACATGTATAGACTGATGTGTATAAAATGGATGACTAATAAGGAAAAAATTCTTTTAATTATGTTTCAAAAATTAAGTGTCTTTCATTAATAATTTTGCTACAAATCCTATGACCATTTCCTCTAAAAATGGAACTAAGTTCACCTTGTGCAAATCAGTTTAATTCTGCTCCAAGTAACTTTCAGTATGAGGACTGATGTTGTGGGTATGAATAATAATTTGAATTGGTGAGTGGTCTTTCACATGGTAATGCACATGCTATTGTTGACAAGCAATTAATTTTGACCATTTTCTATTTAACAGCAGGCTGCAGAAAACCCATACTCATACAAGTGTGTGTTAGCAAACAGAAACAGAGCGAATTCTCATAGCCACTTCTCCAGGTAAGGGTAGCTTATGTTAAGAAAACCCAGAATTCTCTGACATTTCTTTGAAATCATGTCAAATCTTTTCTTTCATCTTCAAGGCTGACATAATCCTTGGCAAGGTATACCTTATTGATGTTGTCTTTGTCAGGCAAGAAATGAATAAGAAATCCACATTTCAATTCTGAGGTTGACTGAGCAGAAGTTATCTTCAAAAGAAGGGTGCAGGGTTCCCAGGTGTCTTTAGATTCTTGCTGTTAGTGAAGCTGATATATAGACTCTTGACTTCGTTCTGCAGAAATAGTTCCAGCATAGAAAGTTCACAGGCTGTTGATCTCCCATCTCCTCTAGGGTAGCAACTTATATAAATAGACTAAATATTTCAGGAGAGACCATAATATTGCCTACAAGGCCAAGGCAAAAATATCCACCAAAAAAGCTGTGTTAAGTGAACTCTGATGTATAGCAATTCAGAAAATGGAATTTCCTTTGAATTTTGTGAGAAGTAAAAGTCCTTAATGGGAAAAGAAACTGACCTCAAGTAATTTAATGGGGGAAAAAAGCACCACCCCGTTTTTCTGGGATGTATATTGGGATTATAGAATAGATAGAAAATTAAAAGAACCACGGATTCTGAGTCTTACTGCTTCTAGGATATTCTATAAGGAATCATGTACCTATGTTTACCAGTCTTGATGTTTTCTGGCAATACTCACACTCACTTATTTAGCAAGCATTAGTGGTAACTTCTCTGATAAAATACCTTGCTCCCAAACTGAAGCTACAGTCTCAGCTTTTACCTCCCCTACACAAATGTGAGACAGATCTAATATGTCCACTGCTCCATGTTGCATTCATGAAATCCCATTTTATGTTGCAGGGAAGGGAGGTGAAAATGTTACTATTCTGGGCAAACAGTACACAGCAGAGTTAATGCAGAGGTGCCTAAAGGTTTCCCATCTCTACCCATCACAACCCAATTCAATCTTCAATTTTGTGCCTTTGCCCATGTGAACTTGAGCATGTGGCAGAGAAGTAAACTGTTAGAGTTCTGTAGGACTCTTTTTGGAATTAGTCATTTTACAAACTTGTCCATGAGAAGGATTTTTTTAAAAAACAAAATTCCCTTTATGCCTCTTTAATGTCTCTTCCTTTCTTAAGAACTTACTAAAGATCACAAGAAATAGATTAAAATATTCCACTGTTTTAAACAAAGGCCCCCAACCTCCTGCCATGGTAGACTTTGTTGTGGATTTCAAATTACAACATGAAGCATTTTCCCCAGTTGTTTCAATAACATAAAACAAGGATTTTAACTTGCCACACTTGCTTAGAGAATAAATCACCACTGAGAAAATGTTCTGCTTATTTTTTCTCACAAGAGAAATCAGATTATTTTAAATTGATTTCTAAAACTTAGGAACATTCATTTAGTCAACTAAAAATCAACATGGAGATTTACTCACAGGAGGTTCCATTTTCGGTGAACTCAGAGTGAGAGTTGGTAGAAGCCGAGAGATGAGTTTAGGATTCGGGTGGTAGGGGAATGAGATTTTAGTTGAATCTTTGTCCTCAAATCTTCTTTTGAAAATTTTACTTAGAACCACTATGTTCCTAAAAAATACCTTCCTAAAATCTTTTGGGAGGGATAACAATTATAAGCTAACTATTTCTGTGTCTTCATAATTATCCTGTGGTTGGAGAAGGTTAAACAGCAGGAGAATCTCACTAAATCTGGTCAGGGAGATGGCTCAAGTTGTTCAGGCTGACTGGAGACGAATCAGAGTCAAGATTTTATTTTTATCTCGTCCAAATTGTCCTATAAAACGTGATGTCTTCCTCGCTCTTTCTCACTTTTCCCCTTTCTTTTCCTCAAATTAAGATTTTTATGTGTAAATGGTGTCAAAAGAAAATTCAGGGTTTTACTTGATATGGATATTTTACTGGGTGAGAAACAAATTGTTCTTGAACAAGGAGGCTTCAACACCAAAAGTGCTAAGAAGTTTGTTTCAGGGTTACAGTAAGGCTTATGGAACATAAAAGAGGAAGTTCATAGAGCTTAATTCTCATTGGTTTGGACAAGTAGTTTACTTAGGTCATTGCTGATTGGCTACAATGTGCTGTGTCATCCTGACAAGGAAACTTCACTTACAGCTTAAGTATTTCAGTAAATGGACTTTTATGAGTTTTGCTAAGATCTGTGTGGGTCATTGGCTTGGAAGAAAAGGTAGGTCCTTGGCCTCCATTTTAGCTTTTATATAATAAGGGATTATATTATTGTCCTACAGCTTCCTTTTTTATTTCCAGATTGGAATAATAAAGCATGGTGTAGTTTAAAAATTTGTTTCAATCTTGAGATATTTCCATGTAGGAACTGGAAAATACTTGACATAAGGAAAAAGCCTTGCTCTTGTTCTCCTGAGCTATCTTTGCTCTGAATTACAGTTCCCGTGGTAATGATATGACTCCCAAAGTGTAATATATTTCCTAAAACTACGCAATAAATTTAGAGCTGGCAGAGAATTCCCTGGGTCTGGAGAGACATCTCTATTGAGAGAGACAGATTCCTGAAAAACTGTTGACATATGGCTGCCTATTTCTACATGTATAGGCATGACTTTTGCCCAGAGAACTCATGACTGCCAACTGTTTTTGACACATCGTGGCTGGTACCCTCCAACTCCCCTTTTTCCATGGACTAATCTCATTATTGGAACAGTTGACTGCTCAAAAAATTCTCTGGGTTCTGGAGGGTGGGGACGGCATGGGGCTAGGTGGTTTTACAAAGTGGTGGCAATCTGCCACCTTTTCTAATTCTACCTACCTCATCAACCATTGGTCTTGGTTTTTGCCTTATTGCCTGACTACTTGATCCAGGTTTAATCAGTTAGTGCTTCGCCTGTATACAAAGGCAAGTTGATGGACCATAAACCATTCACAGGTAGGCTGCCAAATTTTAATCTATGTGTAAAATGTATTTTTGTTTTCACTGAAGACGCATGCTGTTATGTTGCTGTTTGTCATACTGACTTTTTAACCAAACAGGTTGTAAAGCATGATATAGGGCAGTTTATAATTTAAGGGGTAAGGAACATAGTGTCATAATAACTCGGAGCCAGACCTACATAGTATTTACTTGGGTTATCAGATAGTTTTGTCGGGTGCACAGAAGAGAATAGTTACATCAGGGAAAACAGCTCTGCTAAGCAACCACACAGTTCTACAGGATGACTGACTAAATAGCACAATAATTGTGGATCGTTTTTTATAACATATATTCCGCAATTTGCTATCTGTCAGTCAGTATTTGCCTCTTAACCCTTCCAAGTTGGAGAAAAAACAAGTCTAGTCTATTTATTCTAATACCCTTCTTTTGGAAATGAGTATACTCACAGCCAGAGGGAATGGTAAAGCAATTGCCCAAACTCATTGTTTTCTTGGTCAACCTAGGCAGACTGCCAATTGTGAAACCATGGAAATGTTAAAAAAAAAAAAAAAAAAAAGTCTAGATATTCATTCCCAGAGCTGAAATTGTTAGCATATCTGAAGCATCTGTATTGGTGGTAACTGTCAAACTTTGCATTGCAAAATTCAAAGCCAGAACTTGAGTGGGATATTAAATATGAGGATTCTGTTCTCAAGCACTGTAAAAAGTAAAAAAGAAACTAAATGCCCGAAGGCAAATATATTGCACTGACATTTGAAACTCTTCCAATAGATTTTATTTATTATGCTTTTTAAAAACAGAGAACTAGAAGTACACATTTCATTTTGCAAGGTGAGATATAGTCTCTCTATGACAATAAGAATGTAAAAATAAGGTATTTTATGCATTGAAATCCCAATGAATTTGAAATTTGCAAATGATCTCTTTCAGAGGACGTCAGGACAATAGTTTAAAAACCTCTGGTGACTATATAGTGATTCATGTCCAGAAAGTGCTTGAAAATTGTTAAACACTGATGGTTTGTAATACAAGTTGAAATAGCCCAAATTGAAATGACCTCTGGTGAATTGGACTGGGGCTGAAAAAACTGTTTTGCCAGGGATCACGTTAAGTCACGTTAAGTGAGTGCTAGCAAGCAGAGAGACAGGTGTTTCCTGTTCCCAACCACATGGCATAACCATATAGATTAGCTGCAGGGAATCTAGCCAGAATATTTTTTTTAAACCTAATTCAATTTACCACCCCTCATATGGAAACTGGTTTAGGTTTAAATTATATTCTAAATAATTTGGAACTCATAATTAAGATTTATATGCTTTTCTTTATTCCTAATATAGCAATACAGTACAATATCCCAGAATCATAAATGATAATAAGAGGATGGGCTCTTGAACTATCTCATTCAAACTCTGTTAATATAGGCATTCTCTCTACTCTTGCCCTGGAAGATAGGCCACCATCCTCTGCGTGATCACTTCCAGTGCAAGGAAGGGAGGAAGAGAAACTCAAAGATGATTGAGATAGACAAATTCACTCTTATAGACACCTCTGAGGCTACTGTTTCTTGCTGACCGTTCAGATATTTAAACTAGAGTTAAAACATTAAGTGCTGCATATGCAAAATGAGAAAACCTCTTATACATCCTGCCTCTTTAAGTTGAGCATACATTAAATATATTAATGCCAACTTGGATTACCACACAATATTGCTTTTACATTCCTCAAAGAATTTTGTTATGTCTAACGGAACACTAAATTGGAAGGGATGTTTTCTAGGGATAGCACTAACAATGACATGCAGTGATTAAGTGTTATCTGTATATGTGTAGCTCTCATTCCCATGGAACACAGCCATCAATACACTCTGGGATGTTGAGCATTGCAGGGCCCTTAAAGAAGTGAATTTCCAGATTCTGTATCACTGCCCTGCCACATGCTATAGTAAATCATCTGATTAGGTGTGTAAAAGAGTGACAGAATGAAAGAGGCTGACTGAGTTTTGTGGCACCCCATTGGGTTATGGAGGGGGTAGTCTTGGGGTGTCACAGAGGACAGAATGACATAGGGAATTTCTAAAATAGCATTTGCTACGGGTTGAAGACTGTGTGGAAATGATGGTCCCCCAAAGGAACAGATCCCCCCCCCACATATTCTCTCCTCTTAAGAACTAAAAAAAGTAACTACAACACTATATTATCTGGGGTGCTATGAAGGTTCTAAGAAAGACGCATAGGTCTTATGCATAAATCTAGTGATGGGACAGCACAGGTCAGTGTTCCAGTTTGTGGGAGTCGGAGACTCATGAGTCAAATCCCAGCACCACTACTTAAGTCCCAGACCTTTGGACAATTTATTCAGCTTCTCTGTGCCTCAGTTTCTTCATCTATAAAACAGAGATAATAATCTGTAGTAAATAGAGTTGAGGTGATGAGTAAGTGAGTAAACTCTGGCACAGAGTTTTCACTTGGTGAATGTATTATTTTTATTATTATAAAAATATTCTTAAACATCATTAAGGGTGTTCTGTATGTTTTGTT
The DNA here is from genome assembly GCF_003031525.2 of Neophocaena asiaeorientalis asiaeorientalis. Taxonomy (NCBI): domain Eukaryota; kingdom Metazoa; phylum Chordata; class Mammalia; order Artiodactyla; family Phocoenidae; genus Neophocaena; species Neophocaena asiaeorientalis. The sequence continues at coordinate 257,130 of NW_020172361.1, forward strand.
TAGTTTCCACTTACAAGGGAACACACATTTCTGGCTCTCTACTCTGCTTTGTGTGTAACTCCGGCTATGAAACCCTAAAAGATGTTGAGTATTTTGGTGGAAGAGGCAGAGATTTCCTTCTTTCCTCTTCTCTCTCTCTCTCCCCCTTCTACCTTGCCCCCATCCTCTGCTCCCCCCTCTTTATTCTTGCTGAGTCCTCAGTTTAGTGGGACCTCACAGTTAAGCACTGAGGATCTGCCCACACAGGTAGTAATTTCCTGGGCTGCAGGCTGAAAGCACAAAGACTGGCACGTGGTGGCTGGGACTTCCTCCACTCTGGACAGATGTGAGCGTAATTTTGGCCAAAAGGCAAGGGGGTGGGAAAGGGAGAGACTTCTCACGGCAGTGCTTTGCTGGTGTTTTTCAAGAGGGAAAAAAGATTATACCTCTAGGTTAAAAATCAAGACTAAACCACAGTTATGTAATTTTGAAAGATTCCTAAATCTGTATTGGCATTATTTTTAAAACATTAAACTTCAAAGAAATAACCAAAGAATTTCTCCTGACCTCATACTACATATAGTCCATTAAAAATTCAATTTGTAAAACATATTTCAAATGGTTATTCTCAGGAGGATATGCCTCAGTAAAGACCAGACACATGGAATATTTCAACTGTGTGGGGCTCTTCATTTTTTTTTCTTTTTCTTCACATACAGGATAGGACTTCTAGATGAATAAAGATATGCTGTATTTTCCAGGACTAAATTATCTTTGAGCTGTGATCAAGCATGAGAAATTTCCACCCTGAGGAAAAATATTTGAAGGTTGCAAAATGAATGTAAGTTCATGGGTAATACTACTTTTCTACTGTAAACATACTGAATTCCAAATATATTTTCAATGGAAAATACCCAGGAATTCCCTGGGAATATATAGATGGGTGATCTTCATATAAATGTCAGTGTGGCAAAACCTTCAGAGATTTTCTAGTCCAAAGTTCCCATTCTGCAGATAAGTAAACAAAGACCTAAATGTATTCTAACTTTGTGACAGAAAATAGCTTTGTGTTTGAGTGCTAACTAAAGCCAACTGCCAGTGCCTGTGTGCAGATTTCTTTTGGGAAAGATTAAGAGGTTAAGTTCAGATTCAGCTGGAAAAGGTGCTGTGATCCAGTAGCAACTGCCCCAGACTCAGGATCAGGTATAAGAAAGCAAGAATGTCATGTGGTTGATGATGGTAGTTGCTGATTACCAACAGCAGAGCCTTTAAAATCAGTTAAGGTCTGGCAATGGGTCATGGTGCTGCTTCTGCTTTTCGAGTAAGTGTAGACTCATTTTTTAACATTTCTGCATGTCAATTTCCTCATCAATCAAGTAGGAATAAATTATTGGGAAGAGATTTATTGATATAACCAGAGCTTTCTCTACAGTCCTAGATTTACGTTTCAGAATCAATGATCCTTTGTTTCATATTGGCTGACCTATTCTCTAGGCTGGATTTGGTAGCCCATGACTATGATAGTAAAAAAGACACTTGAGGGAAGCTGTGAAAAATTTGGTATGATCAAATATACCAAGAAAATGAAGAGCATTGAGCAAAAGTCACATGGAAGGAAAACGTGAGGAATATCACTATATATGAATGTAAATACTGCTTGTAAGAAATCTGAAGAGCCATATAAAAACCACCTCTGTGGCGCTTCCCCCAACAGCAGGTTGGAGAAATAATGGTCATATCAAGCCTATTGGAGGGTGGCTGTATTTTGTGCTGGAAAAACAACACTTCCATAAGAACAGCAAATTGGTATCACTGAGTGAGAAACGTTGGAAGACTGCAGGTAAGCCAGGACCAGAATAACAAGCATGACAGTGGAAGCTGTCCTGTCAACAGTTTTGATAATGTGAAACAAAATGGTGGCATCAAAATAGAGGCATCAAAATAGAAACTTCTCTCCCTTTAAAGCTATAGATAAAATTTGAAAATACATACCTTACCTATAGGTTTATAGATAAAATATGGACTTTTCTGCTTCTGT